>NW_007253113.1:144197-269751 GCF_000164805.1 Carlito syrichta
AAAATTAACATGCTCCATACTGACGCTTCATGAACTTGAACATCTCAATAAATGACAAACAACTTCAATTTGCTTAACTGATAGTCATGAATAACATCATGTCTAGATAAGGCTGAGTAGATCAGAAATAAAATCCAGGATAACTAAAATGGCTTGTTCTAATCAGAAGTACTCACATGTTGGTCTGGCAAGATCCGGACGGGAAACCCGAATCTCCGAGGGTGCAGGGAAAGTCGTGCTCTAGCGTCTCTGTGGCGTGGAGGCCATCGCCGAGGGGACTCACCGGCGCCGGGCAGGGCTCCTCGGCGGGAGCGGGCGCCACGTGGACCGCTCCGTTGAGCGGCGTCTGCTCGTCCGGCTGCGCCTCGAGCACCGAGAGCTCTAACTCGGCTCGTGGCGCTAGGGGCTCGGCCCCTTCCATGGGCCGCAGGGAAGGTCGCGGCCGCTCCGCTGAGAGGCAGGACCGACACCCCTGGAGGCAGGGGCAGAGTCCAAGGTCGGCTCCCGGGCCCGCACTCCGCCCACCAGGCAGGGCGCGCCCGTAGACCTCGGGCGGCGGGAGGGGCGGGGCGAGCGCGCCACCGACCGGCACCCGGGTCCAGGGAGGCTCCCCGGTTCTGCCGGGTAGAGCGGCTGAGGCCGTGCCCAGCCGTGGGCTCCTGGGCGGAGGAGGGCTGTTTTTCTGGTTTGTTCGGGACGCTCCCTGCATTGCCTTTCCCTGCGCGTGCGGATGCAAACCTCCCAGCGGAGGGCCCGGCGGGGTGTGGGACTGTGGATGGAAAGGAAAAGTGGGCCCAGCAGCGCCGCCCAGGGAGGAACGTTTGCATTCTGCCCCCAGTCCCTGTGGGTTGCTGGTGCTTGCCCCAAGCCTCGCTGCCTAGAACAAAGTGCATTCATTGAATCCACAGATCACCAAGAAGCATCTACCGCGCGCTGGACCTGGTGCTAGGTTCTGAGCACGCGAAGATGAATAATACACCTGGACATGCTTCCTCTTACACGTCCTTAGTCGAACAAAGAGACAGTGTTGGGTTGGGGAGGAGGGGCACCGCACAGTCTAGAACCAGGTTATCTGGGCTATTCCACTCAGAGGGATTTTGTGTGTGTGTGTGTGTGTGTGTGTGTGTGTGTGTGTGAGTCGTAGTCTCACTCTGTCACCCAGGCTGGAGTGCAGTGGCAGGCTCACGGCCACTGCAGCCTCCTCGACCTACTGGACTCAGGCGATCCTTCCGCTTTAGCCTTCCAAGTACCTGGAACTACAAGCGTGCGTCACCACGCCCAGCTAATATTTTTGATTTCTTGTAGAGACGAGATCTCGTCGTGTTGTTCAGGCAATCCTCTTGCCTCCACCTCCCCAAGTGCTGCGATTACAGGCATGAGCCACAACGCCCGGCTTAGAGGGCTTTTAACGGTAAGCCTCGGGTTTTATCAATCTGTGCCAATCCTCACCTGGAAAATTGGCCATAATATTAATACCTGCCTAATGGACTTGTTGCCAGGATTAAAGAATTGAGGTAAGTAAAGTACTCAGAAAACGGACACCGCAAGCACTAATAAATGTTGGCTATTATTGCTCATCTTTGAGGGGAGAGGCCATAGACACTCTCCCACAGATGAAAAAGCACACGGGCACACACAATGCCCTTGATAGCCAATTCACAGTTCAGAACTTCCGGTTTAGTGAGCTTGGAATTATGTTTGCTAAACAGTATGTGTTGGGTCAAGAGTTTCACCTCTCAGGCTCCTGTGCAGAGCAGCCTTGCTCCCTACTTCTCACCCTCTTCCCCCAGTAAGTGCACACAGTTTGGGGCATCAATGGGAAGCATATAAATTAGCTCCATTTCAGAGATGTTGACCTGAGTCCAAAAGTCTGGCAGCCTCCATGCCTACTGTTGAGACACTTTGACTAGATAGCATCATATCTCCGGTTGTTTAATGCACTTGAACTTTGCACTCCACATTTGCACTCCACTGCCATGCTAACTCCAGTGATTCTGTGGCTACCTGTACTTCTGCTCTCTCTGTCTAACAGGCAGATCCTGCAGAAATCAGGCTGCATTCTCTGCTGAGATTTTTAAAGAGGCTTTTTAGCCAAGGAGCAAGGTTTAAGGGAGTCCACCAGGAATGCTGAGGTACCCAGGAACTAGCAATTGCAGGAAACTGTTAGCACCCCTTGGCCTGAAAGGGACTGGAGACTGATTAAGACCTGGAAACACTGAAGAGGGCGTGGGGTAGTTCCAGACAGGATCTGTAGTCACAACAAAATACAGACCTGACCAGAAGCACAGAGACCTCTCAGTTCCCTGACACCAGCCCCATCCTTACTCAGGACCCAGATGACTTTATTCAGTTGCCTCATTTATTGCAGGAGCTCAATGTTAGAGGGAAATTCCATCTCATGGCAGATGATTTGTAGCTCTCTTCCAAGCCCGCTTTCTCTAGGCAGATGTAATTAAAGTCTCCTTCACTACCCCCAGAGAATCAAAAACAACAGTTTCTGTCACAAGCACATGCTAAACCACATCCCCTAATGTCTTTTGAGCACTGAAAGGTATTCTCTAATCTAGACTTGAATGCATTTTCATAATTCCATATGCCTAACCCTCATCCCTATGGTACAGTGGAAGGAGTATAAGTTTCAAAGGCAGGCAGAAATAAAATCAAATTTGGATTTTGATCTCACTGTGTGTTCTTGGGCAAGTCATTTAATGTCTATCAGCTTCTTAGTATAAAATGACTCCTAACGAGTCAGGAAGATTAAATAAAGTAATTAAGTAAAGCATGTATTCCTTGCCTGAAAAATAAAAGGATCTCAGTAAATGCTCCCTTATTTTCCACGACCATATTTTTGAACTAATACCCATCCACCCCCAACCCTTAGCATTCAGCACTAAACTTTGGTTTAATATGTCATCTTTTGACATTGATTTTTCTTCCTGTCCAATTTTCTTGATCACTGACACCTTCCAATATTACCTGAATTACTTAAATTGTAACTTGTACCCTGTTCCTGCTTCTATTAATTGCAAATTTCTTAACCTCTAGACAGCTGACCTAGAATGCAGATGAGAGTCCCAACCCTTACCTGAGAACTTTTTTCATCCTACCAATTTGACTTCACATTAAGGATGAATTAGGAAAAAGTGTTTTCCATGGTGGTAATTCAGGTTTATATTATATTATATTATATTATATTATATTATATTATATTATATTATATCATATCATATCATATCATATCATATCTCTTGATGAAAATTAAGCATTTGGGAATGAGGGACCAATTCTTCATAGATTTATTTTTGCGAATTTCTTCAGAATTTATTTCTATAAAAGTAGTTTTTTAAAACATACTATTATTTCACAAATAGTCTCTTTAATAAAATTTTAAATTAGTATTGATTCCGTTGCTTTAGGTTGTTCAAAGAGTCAAATTTAAATACCATTAAAAAATTAAAGTATACTTGTTGTCAAGACTTGCTGGCCAGTGTAAGATTTTCGATTTTGCTTCTCTTGTCTTCTTTCTTCATCCTCTTTAGGAGCAAAGAATCTTCCAAATAGTTATTATATGAGCCAAAAAACAAAGCAACAGCATCAAAGTGATATTACCAATGCACCAAAACATTTATTACCTTCGAATAGGTCTTTGCCTCCTCAGTACACACAGTGTACCTGTGTGTTGCCAGAAGGCAAGCCATACTACCCTGAACATCAGCAATTGGGTCAGCCATTCAGGTTATTCAAGTAGAAAATGATTGAGAAATAATTGACTTGTCATGCTTCATGTTTTCAATGCACTATGAAAGAGGACATGAGTTCCTACAAATTCCCCCCCAATAATCTAGCACATGAAATACTTTTGTCTTGGCTTATGAAAGCCACTCCATTCGACTAACAAAACCAATCTTAGACAGGCGTGGTAGCTCACGCCTGTAATCCCAGTATTTTGGGAGGCAGAGGCAACAGGATTACTTGAGCCCACAGGTTCCAGACCAGCCTGGACAATTTGGTGAGACCCTGTCTCTACAATAAATCAAAATATTAAATTAGCCAGGTGTGGTGGCACATGCCCTGTGGGTCCAGCTACTTGGAAGGTTGAGGTGGAAGGATCACCTGAGCCCAGCAGATCGAGGCTGCGGTGACCATGAGTGTGCCACTGCACTCTAGCCTGGGCAACAGAGTGAGAATCCAACTAAAAATAAAAAATTTAAAAAATTTTTAAATTAAAAAAAAAAATCTTGAGGTTTACCTCAATTCACGCCTTTGCAAGAATGAAGTGGACATTTCCATATCATTCAGGTTCTAAAGTCATCTTGGTATCAAATATCCAAGTAAGCTATGTTGGTATTTCTCAACCTTTTCCCTGCCCCAGCACTGCTAAGGAACATGGTACGCTCACATTAGCACCAGTGAGGGCTTACAGTAGTGCATATGTGTGGTTTGAAAAACTTCGTCTGTTGATGCTTCTACACTATTGGTGGGAATGTAAACAGTTCAACCTCTATGGAAAGCAGTGTGGTGATTTCTCAAAGAACTAGAAATTGAGCTTCTATATGATCCAGCAATCCCTCTCCTGGGAATATACCCAGAGGAACATAAATCACTCTTCCAAAAAGACACCTTCATACATGTTTATTGCCACACTATTCAAAATAGTAAAAACATGGAGCCAACCCAGATGCTCATCGAAAGTGACTGAACAAAGAAAACGTGATACATATACATGTACATGATGGAATGTTATATAGACATGAAGAAGGACAAAATAATGGCCTTTGCACCAACTTGGATGCAGCTGGAGACCATTATACTAAGTGAACTCACAGAACAAAGAACTGAATACTGCATGTTTTCACTCAAAGTGGGCTCTGAACACTAGTCACACTAGCACTAGAGTGGGATCAGCAGATGCTGGGACACTGCTTGATGAGGGCACATAGCAATACAATGGATATGTGATCCACTGCCAGGGGGCAAGAGGGCCAGCTAGAAGCCCAAACTTCACCTGCACGCAGCCTACTTATGTAGTAAATCCTCACTTGTACCCCACAACTCTAAAATTAAAAAAAAACAAAACTCCCTCTAATGAATTTGATAGACTATGCCATCCCTCCACCATCCTCTAATTGAGATTACAAACTTATGCAAAGGTTTCTGTGTATTTTGTGAATAGCAATTATATGCCTTTTTACCATGAAGTAAAAAGTACAATTTACCTTGTATATAGGTCACAAGCATACCCGAAAAATAAATGTGGTTTTTAAGAACTATCAGCCTAATTTGTTCTTCTATCCAGTGGATTCAGTAGCTAAGTCCTATTGTGAGTTAGTAGTACACTTGGTCCTCTGAATTGCCCTACCCCTTAGTCAGTTTACTGTCATTAAGATGTTTTGTCCTTAATCTGAGGGAAAGTCACCTAACAAATCAAAATATGTTCTGTGAACTGGAAAATATTAATTTAGCTGGCCTGGGGATGGCACCTTTTGTTCTCTCTCATTTTGCTGTTGCATGAAGATTTTCTGAGGTTCTATGCATTATTCTAGACCAGCAGTCCCCAAATTTTTGGCATCAGGGGTCAGTTTCATGGAAGACAATTTTTCCATGAAAACTGGGGCGGAGGGGGATGGGTATGATATACAGTCAAACCTCACCACTAATGTTAATCTGTATTTGCAGCTGCTCCCGGCACTATCATCACTGCCTCAGTTCCACCTCAGATCAGCAGACATTAGATTTTCCTACGAGCATGCAGCCTAGATCCTTCACATGTGCAGTTCACAATAGGGTTCACACTCCTATGAGAATCTAATGCTGCCACTGATCTGAAGCAGACTTCTGCTTGCCCACTGCTCACTTCCTGCTGTGCAACCCAGTTCCTAACAGGTCACAGTACAGGGTTGTGGACCCCTGTTTTAGACCCTACTTAATAATAGTATTGTAATTACTCCTTTGACTTCATCCCACAGAAAACAAATAATATTATTTGTCTCCTGTTTTCAGCTGTTTGATGATACTGTTAACTCTGGCTTCTGCTAATGAAAAGTGTATTCTGAGATCAAGTATGAAACCTTCTAAATCAAGGCAAAATAAATCAAGAACCAGGATATACTGAGAGTGTGCTATAGGTTTACAACTATGTAAGGTTTCATAAGACTGAATATAAGAGAACGTTTTGGCCATTGGGGTTTTATAAAAGAACCAGAAGCCAGATGGTAATATTTCTGAAAAATATATCTTTCAAAACAACCACCCAAACGTTCCTTTGCCTTTTCACTGCTGACAGCACTACCACTATTTCTTTGAATCTCATATATGTGCTTTCAGTCCAACTGCCATGATGATTCATTCTAACATTTAGTATGGTTGCTATCAGTTTTGTTGGTTGGTTGATTGGTTTCTCTGTATACAACATTACCACATGCCATGACTGAGGAAGGTCCATTTCACTATGGTTAGACAGAATTGATTGTAAAGCAACAACATTGTTACTTCCTCTGTCAATAACTAAGTTTTGCTTTATTTGTATTTGTGAAGAAGATATTTTGTGCATTTCATTTCATGAGAATGATACTCAGGTATGGTTTTTTACCAGAATTTCTTATTTCAATTAGTCAAATTTGCTTAATTTTTTATAAACATCTGCACCTCAGCAAGGGACATAAACTAAGAACACCTGAACATCTCAATTTCTTGGTTCATGACATTAGCTTAGGTTTCTTCCATCCCTGAATCAATAGCCTTTTGATACTTAAGAATGAATATATATCCTCGGGGCAATTTTTATGGAATACATATTAACCTGTCTGTCTCTCAGTAAATATCAAATGTGTGCAATTTGACATTTCCAGTTGAAAAAAAATTGACTCATTTTTTTGATAACTAATGCGTTATTTTTAAAGTATATTTGTAACATAAATCACAGCTTAAAATCCAACTGTTACAATTACAAAAGAGAAGGGACATATTTATTAATCCAGGGAACAAAGTTTGACACCCTTGTATAAACACCAGGAAAGTTTGGTCTTCCACATCCATGTCCCCAGCTAACAATGCCAGTCAAAATCCATTTTCCATCACTTTTTCTTCGACAAGATAAAGGTCCACCCGAATCTCCCTACAAAAAAAAAAAAAAATAATGCAAGTATGAAGTACATTTCCCATGATGATCAATTTCATAGTTAGTGTATCTAATGAATTGTGTTCAAAAGTCCCTTTGTGACATATTTTTGCTTGGCTAATCACTATGCATCTTGGAAAGTCTCAAAAATAATATGAAACTTCTAATGTCATTTTATAATTATTCCTATCATCAGAAAGTTGTATTCATTACAAGAGTCTTGGCTTTCAAGGTTAAGAATAAAAAGATTCTTGAAGAAGAAAATAATTCTCACATACTCCAAACAAAGAATAAACCTCAGTAGCAGTAACAGTAGCAGTAGCAAAAACAATAAAGACTAACATTTATTAAGTGCTACCTGTGTGTTAAGAACTGTTTGGGGTCATTTAATCTTCACAACAACCTTATGAGGCATGATTATCTTGGGAGATTGACTTCTATCTCCAGGCTATACAACTTCAGCAAGGAGGAAAGAAGAGATGCTATTTAGTTAGCTAGGTCCAATGAAGCAGCCCTCACAACAATAGCCCACAGCTATTGCAGACACTTCACCCTCACTCAGGAGTTCCTTCTGATATCTCAATTCCACAAAGCAAAGACTGAGATAATTCAAAGTTTAAACATCATCTTCACAGTATTAATCCTTTAAATTATAATATTCACGTTTTATTTTTCTATATTGGAAGGTAGATAATGTTGCAACTTACTCAGAGGCCACAAACTACTCCCTGTATTCACCCTCACAATTTTACACCCAATTAGGAAAATTTAGACAACTGGGGAAACTGGGCCCTTTATTTTAATTGTTGCCACACCAACTCTAATATTAAGTCTGATTTAATGAGTAAACCCAGTGGCTATGTGGAACAGCACTATATAACTGACCAGCGAGCTACAGAAGGTACCAAAATAGAGTAATTTTAGCATTAAAGAGGCAACAGTTCAAATCCCAGTTCAGACATTTACACTTACTAGCTGTATGACCTCAGGTAATTTCCTTATCCTCTCTGTGCCCAGTTATCTTGTCTATAAAATGGGGATAAAAGAATGTTTTGAATGAATTTATGTAAAGGAACTAGCACAGTGTTGCCACAAAATAGAAGCTCAAAAGACAACTCATTATTATAAGATGAGTTTTTGTGGCATAATGACTAAGGTTATGGAATGATGTAGGAACAGCTCTCACTCTCCCTCTTGCTCTCTAAGTCTTCTGTTTATTCTTTGGCAATCATGTTGATACCTGTATAGACTGGAATATCAGGCTACGAGCCATGTCCCCCCAAAGGTGACCAGCTTTAGCACCGTCAGGAGCCTACCCATAGGCCTGCATATGAGTACTCTCTGTCACCTCTCCATTCCTCTCCTCTTTCCTCCAGCCTATGCGTCAAAGGCATGTGTAAATCAAACCCTTGTAGTTTCAGAATTTAAACAGTTGCTGCTAAGGAAATAGGTAGTAATCATGAAACATAGTGTGTCTTTGTTTTGCTTTGTGTTTTTTTTTTTTTAGTTTTTGGTTATAAGAAAATCATGGCAGAATGATGAACACTGAATGCCTCATCCTCTAAATGCTGAGGGAAAATACATGAGGACTAGAAAACTGAGTTCTGTAGAACCAGTTCATTCAATACCTTTCCCTTATCTTAGGCAAATGATTTATTATAATTACTGCCTGAGCAACTCAGATGAGTTAAGGGGAATACCTGCCCTAGTTATTTCTCAGTGTTGTATAGATGAAATGGGAAAACACTTATAAATGCACAGCATCTTAGGCAAGAGAAAGATACAACAACTCACTTTGCAGGCATCTCTCTTGCCTGACATTACACCTGCACAGAGCATCCGAGAAGTGATGATCCCATAGGTGGAAACACAGAGCGTTTGATCAATGACCTCTACCTCTGCTTGCTGCAGAACAGGGGAACCTTTATTATCTGGAAAACACATCGGAAGTAGAAATGATGGTAATGGCAATGACTACACTTATTTAGGGCTTCACTTGAACAATTAACTCACATTATCTCCTTTATCCTTATTGCAATTTTTTAAGGTAAATTCTACTATTACGCCCATTTTGCTGATAAAGAAATGGAGGCTTTGAAGATTAAAGAACATGTCCAATGGCACACAACTGGCAAGAAACAGCAGGATTCAGACCCAAGGTCTGACTCAATCACTTGAGTCACTCTGCTGTACCCCTCATGTCCCTCCTGTTTTCAGTAGGATGGTGAGTCAGCATCAGTTATTACTAATATCTGCTAGTCAGGAGGGCCCCTTAAATGAGGCGGCGTTACTGATATATTGGAGTCTCGGAGGAACCATAAAAACTTAACAGCTTGCCTGTAGTTCTTTCACTTCCTCTGTAACCTAAGATGATTCATAAAAATAAACATATACACAATCAATATTCAGGCTTATATACAGAAAACATCTCATGAAAAGTTGGCTGGATAGACTCTTTCATCTTGTGATATATGATAATGGAATTAAAGCACTGAGCATAGTAACCTATTAAGGTTAAAAGTGATCCAATAGCTCCTTCCCTCAGGGGGCTCCTGAGACCTCAATAGACCCCAAATGGTGGAGAATATTATTACTTCAATAACCAAATGAGAGTGGTGAGCATTTGAGAAGCTGCACATGATGAACCTTTAGAGTGTCCAAGTGAGACTACAGGATAAGGTTCAAGAATGACAGACACTGTGTCTGTTCTGGACCCTGGAAAGGACTGCAAAGAAGTCTGAAGTGATTGAAGGACCAAGGGAAAGCATTAGCACTAACCTTTGGGGACATGTTCATGAAGCACTGGATTCTTCCTCTCACTATATAGAGGGTGTCAAAAAACTTATTCACATTTTAAGAAAGGAAAAAATTGAATTAAAATTGTTATACTCCATAAGGTGAATACAAGTCATGTTTGACTTCTGCAACTACAAGAGGTGCTCAAACTGGTTACCATCAGCGTCCAGACACTTCTGATTATGACAAACATCTCTTAAAATGTGTATACTTTTTTTTATATTCAGAAGCAACCATGAATCCCAGAACATGGGAAACATTGGCAGGATAGATGCATAGGACCTTCCTGCTATACAGCTTGACCCTTGTGCGTATTGAAAAAGATATCCCCTCTGGAGAGGAGTTGCAAAAAAGGCATCTCCTCTGGGTGAATCAATTCAGGCCAGTATAACCTCCAGTCCTGATCTGAAGTCTGGGGAACTAAGAGCAGGCTGGAGTACAGCCTTCACTCTCATCCCTCGGTGAGTTGCCCTCGTGCAGGACACACCTGTATAATCCCCCAGTTGGTTATCTATGAGCTGACACAATGGGACATGCATGTGTGTGTCCCTCTCTCCTTTGTAAAAACGAATGACTTCTTCAAATAAAAAGGGAACCTAAAATCAAGAAGGAATCACTCCTCTATAGTAGAAAACATAGCACACCCTTCAGACTTTGAAAAGGAACTGATCTAGTCAATCCTGTCTTGCTAATATATCCTCCTCTCCCCTTTAATGATGCAGACGCTGCTTTCTTGGAGCAGGTGGAAAGCATCATCAAATAGGGATAATAAAACCCTCCTCTGCTCCAATTTTCCAGAAGGATCAAAAGAGATGATGTGCAGGGCTTGGTGGCTCAGCCTGTAATCCCGCGCTTTGGGAGGCCGAGGTGAGTGGATTGCCTGAGCCTGCAGGTTCGAGACCCGCCTGGGCAACTTGGCAAGACCTCATCTCTACAATAAATCAAAAAATTAGCTGGGTGTGGTAGCGCATGCCTGTAATTCCGGCTACTTGGAAGGCTGAGGCGGAAGGATGACCGGAGCCCAGCAGGTCGAGGCTGCGGTGGCTGGGAGCGGCCACTGCACTCCAGTCTGGGTGACGGAGTGAGACTCCAACTCAAAAAAAAAAAAAAGAGATGATGTACCCAAGCCCTCTCTGTGCATGCATCCTAAAGTGCTACATCAACACAAGTTATTCTCCTCTGTAGGGGATGGGTGTGACAGTCCATTCATACACACACCTGCTTCATGCCTTTGCCCCCAACCGGTTACCCAGCACTTCTCCCCGCTGCGCACTTTCTGGCCAGCGGGAGGAATACATATTGGCTGAATGAGTTGCTTCAGGGTCTCAGGCCAGGCGATACTGAGCTGCAGCAAAGCAATATCATAGTCAAATGTCTGACTGTTATAATACTCGTGGACCACAATTCTTCTCACTGGAGAGACAAACTTGGCATTCCCCTGCACATACATCCCGAGGTGAGCAGTCCAAGGGGTGGGATCTGACAGCCTGGTTGAAAATGAATGAAGCACAAAGTTAGTGCTTGGAAAGCCCTATATGGTTTGGAAACAAGCACTCTAGAGAAAGGGGAGGGCTGAGAAAGGAGGCCTGAATTTCAGTGCCCTATTATATAGCCACTAGCTCTGTCCAGAAACATGGTAAGAAGCACTTCTCTTAGCCTTCCTTGTCTCCTTAGCAAAACCAGAGATGAAGTAAGCTATAGCAGCAATGGCAAGTTATAGCTATGTTCCAGAATATTCCCTCAACAATACCCTAAGAAAACACCCGGAAATTTTCTTGCCACTGGTATTTCATGAACCTCACACAAATAAAAAATGTTGGTAACTAGAACTAATCTGTTACATTCTTCCTATTAATGCTGACAATGACACTTGATGGAGATAGATAGAGCCAGTAAGGCAACGGTCTTGAAACTCTACTACCATATCCAAATGATATGTATACCAAGATAGCTTTTAAAAAATCAGTGTTATACAAAAGAATGTCATGAAATCTCTTCTTGCAAACTATCAGAAGCCGTAAAGAGCACTTCCCTGACTATTCAAGTATGATCATTCACAGGGTCACTAACTCCCCTTCCCCTATAAGTCTTTCCAGAATTCTAATCTTAACCCCCATGGCCTTGCATGAGTCACAGAGGGGCATGCAGTTTCCATGTGGGGCTTCCTCACCAGCATAGCTATGGGGGCAAAGAGTAGGGGTAAAGAGAATATGGATATTCTTTAAGAAAAGTATGGTCACTAATCTTCTTCGCTTATGTCTCATGAGTGGCACAAGAAACTGAAAGGAATATTAAAGTTAACATAGTCTTTGGAGCAGTTTCACAGCATAAAGAATTAATTAGATCAAAGAGACTTGAAGGTATTTTTATAATGAACACAAATCCCATAATTTCCAGGAGAAGCAAATACTCAAATTGTATAACTTCATTGAAATACTCCACTTAAAAAAAATTTCAGAGCCGGGCTCGGTGGCTCAGCCTGTAATCCCCGCGCCTTTGGAAGCCTGAAGTGAGTGGATTGCCTGAGCCCGCGGGTTCGAGACCCGCCTGGGCAGTGAGACCTCATCTCTACAATTAAAAAAAAAAAAAATTAGCCGGGTGTGGTAGCGTGTGCCTGTAATTCTGGCTACTCGGAAGGCTGAGGCGGAAGGATCGTGGAGCCCGGCGGGTCGAGGCTGCGGTGGCTGGGAGCGGCCACTGCACTCCAGTCTGGGCGACAGAGTGAGACTCCAACTCAAAAAAAAAATAAAAAATAAATTCAGGAGAAATGAATAATGCTTATTTACCTAAGAATCAGTAGATTCCAAATAAATTTATATTTTAAGTGAGGTTATTTTCTAAGCTCTTTTTTCACCCTTAGCTGGAAGAATATCTGTCCCATAACAATCCCATTGGTAAAGACAGACAAAGCCCCTCCAAAGCCAATCCTAATATCACTTCCCAGTAACTCCCTCCTAATTCAAACTGGAATCCCCACACCCCAGTCATTCTCCAATGCCCATTCTCCACGTTCTCCACACACATAGATTTTCTTCCTCTGACTTGAAAACCCTGACTTGTTTCCTCAGTCTTAGTGAAAGCCTACTCATTCTTGATGTTTTCTTTGTTTTCTTTTTTCTTTATATCAATAATACCTAAAAAAAAAAAAAAGCTTGGCACACAATTGGGAGCCAAAAAAGAAAGAAAAAAGTCCAAATGAATTGACTGAGCATCCAACAGGGAGCTTCTTCCCACAACTTGAGGACAGATGCCTATTGTGTGTTTAGAGAGTGCCACTTGAGACTAAGGATCGTGATGCCCTACCTGTTCCCGTGGAAACAGTGGGCGGCAGAGAGCAGCCACTCCCTGGAGATGACTGAGGCACCACAGTAGGCTGATCCAACAAAGTGGAGACTGACTTGCCACGGCCAGCTCCCCTCCAGGGTGTCAGTACCCCCAATGATGCGGTGAAAGGTAGAGGAACTCCTGCTGCAACCTTTAGTGGAAGAAAGGGCACATGATTTAAAAGTAGACTTGGAAGAAAAACAAGAAATTAAGTCAGGTTTAGTGCTGGTTGGGAAGTGACTCACCAGGAAGCAATCTGAAAATCTCCTGCTTATCTAGAGGAGAGAGAACATGTGGGTCTGTCTGAAACCAGTACCAACAAGTCATACCCTCCTTCCTGAAACACGCTCTGATCCAGAGTCTCTCTATACAACAAGTCATGTGAAGAGGAGGGGGGACACCTGTAGTGACAGCTGGACTGTAGAAACAGCAGCTGTGACGTTAGGTTGTTAGGAAGAGAGGAAAAAGTAAGTTCCAAATGTAACAGAATTGAGAAGGTCTTTGAAGTTGTGCTGATGTGAGAGAAAGCATTTGGGAGAGAATTCCTAAGTCCAAGATAAACGAAAACCTACTAAGAAAAACTATATCAGAGCAATTATTTTCCAGTGTAAACAGTATCAGTAAAAATGTATAATTAACATATTGCCAAAGGTCAATTAGAGGCCACCTGACTAATAAGGACTATGATGGGGCAACCTCTTTCAGATTCTCTCCCACTGTGGGAGTTTCCTGTCTTCTTAATAAATCCTACTTTCAAAAAAAAAAAAAAAAAGAACTATGGCAGATTATTTATTGGGTCTTAGCTAAAGAGAGAACCAGAGCTTAATATTGTTTGTTGCAGAGGATTCGTTATTAACAAAGCCATACATTGAATTCCATATCTATTTCTTTTCTCACAAGTTTTTTATTTAAGATCTTCTCCCTTGATTGGAGTTATAAGAATGTGGAAGTTCTCATTATGAAAAATCTAGTGCACTAGTGCTGTTATCAAGAAGACAGAAGCTACTCTAGTGTTTTTATTTCTGAGAATGAATTTCAGAGTCAGTTCACCAATATTTACTATTCTTCCTTGGCTTGTGGCAAGTGGACTTCCTTCCTACCAAGAAGGAAATGAAAAACAGTTAAACTGAGGAGAGAATACAGGAATCAGAAGGAATGAATTAGGCTGGGTGTGGTGGCTCAAGCCTGTAATCCCAACACTTTGGGAGGCCGAAGCGAGAGAATTGGGCAACAAAGTGAGACTACAAGTAAAAAAAAAAAAAAAAAAAGAAAGAAAGAATGAATCTGTACTCACTGCAGCCTTCTTCATCACTTCCATCTGGACAATCCACCATTCCATCACATTTTGCATTTTGTTTTCTAAAGCAAATATCATTGCTACACTTAAAAGTTCTGTTGTTGCATGGAATACCTAAAAATGAAAAAAAAAAAAAAAAAGAAAGAAAGAAAGAAACAGCTTCTCCTAGCCAGAAACAGATTTGAGTGAATGACCTGGACTACACATACACACACACACACACACACACACAGGTTTATTCACGCGGTTTGTATGTGCTGTTCTGGGGAAAATGGCAGAGAGAAATAGAGCAATTCTACAGTGACCAGTTCCTTCACCTAAGCTGAGTCATTGGAAGGCACATTTGATAAGAGTCATTTCAACCACTTCTCCTTTCTTCTACTATAGGTGAGATGAGTAGGAGTTGTCGACATCAGTAGACTGATGAAAAAATGACTATGTTAGGCTTCAACCTCTTTGCTGTTACCTTGTCTTAATCTCCAAGAAATTTTTTGAGCAAAATTCACTGTCATACTTTTATATCATTAGGCGAGAAAATGGACCAATTTGTGAATTATAGCACATTTATTCACAACCCTGGACGTTTGTGTCTTTGCAGGGGTGGGAATAGAACTTGTGCCATCATGGTTTTGGGCAAATTCCTTTATATCAGGTCCTCAGTATCCTACAATCTTGAGCAGCATTAAAAGCTCTAAAAATCTGCCAATATTCACACATGAACACACACATCTCCCCCAATTTAGAGTGACCAACTGTCCCAATTTATCTGCGAGTAAAGGGGTTCACATGAAAAGGAATTTTCTGTGCTAAAACTGGGACAGTTCTGAGGAAAAAAATAGGACAAATTGATTGCTCTAATCCAGCAGAAGTGTTTCAATTCTGATTGAGTAGCATTTTATAAGAACAACAGCAGAGCGCAGAGAACCCTTCCTCACTTTGAGTGCAGTTCTGCTCATCCCGGCCATTCTCACAGTCCCTGAAGCCATCGCAGACCAGAGGGCCATGTGGCCTGAAGGAGCTGGTATTGCAGGCAGGCTTAAGGCTCACTAGAATGAGAAAATACAGACAGCTCACGAGGCTGTGACATCAGCTGGGCTCTCTAATGACCAGCAGTGTCCTAATAAAGGCACAAATCATTCAGATGATGTACATAAAAGAAAAATTGTATTTTCCTCAAAACTGATAATTCTATGAAGAAAAACAGATGTTTAAACTTTGGTGTAATTTTCCCAGCACTTGAATGAGTTGGAACAGATTTTTTCTTTTTGCTTTTGTATAAATGTATTCAACTCTGGTGGCTTATTTATTTGATCAAAATAAAATGCATCATGGCAATCTATTTTAAAGAAAATAAAAATCATAAGCTGTTATTTCAATTGCCTTTAGATCAGTGACAGGCACAGTATATTAGCTAGCACATTTTAAAAGGTATGATTATTTAGAAACCTATAGTTCTGGTTATGTGAAAAGTTATCAGTTTTATTATCTGCTTCTGTTTATTTCAGAGATATCTCTTATGAAGGCAGATGGGAGAACGTTGCTGCCCTGAAACTGTCCTCTAAGCCTCTGAGCATACCCAACTGACTCCTAGAAACTAGCTCCCCCAAAAAATGGTACAATGAGGACTAGTGATCACAAAAAAACACTCCTTATTATAAAGTATCAATAGTCATTTTTGTTTAGAGCATCAGCACAGAGAATGAAAATGTTTTAAAACACTTCAGTTACTATAAAAAGATCAGTATTTATTTTCTTAGGAACTAGAAGACTATGGCTTTAAATAGTCAACGAACCATAAGTTAAGAAAAATTTTGTTTTGTTTTGTCAATTAAAAAGAATCCCAGGTGATTTTTCATGGATATAATTTTTCAGTTAGTTATAGTATATCAACCATAACATTTTTCCAAGGATATGGAAAAGATTAAATAACATCGCCAGCCGGGCTCGGTGGCTCAGCCTGTAATCCCGCGCCTTTGGGAGGCTGAGGTAAGTGGATTGCCTGAGCCTGCGGGTTTGAGACCCGCCTGGGCAGCGAGACCTCATCTCTACAATAAATCAAAAAATCAGCCGGGTGTGGTAGTGCGTGCCTGTAATTCCGGCTACTCTGAAGGCTGAGGCGTAAGGATCTCCGGAGCCCAGCAGGCGAAGCTGCGGTGGCCGGGAGTGGCCACTGCATTCCAGTCTGGGCGACAGAGTGAGACTCTAACTCAAAAAAATAAAAAATTAAATAAATAAATAAATAAATAACATCGCCATTGTGAGTGTATTTGAATTAAAGACTCTGGACATTTAAGAGAAAGTGTGGCCAATGGTATCACATTGTCCAGTGAATTGTCCTTCTCATTTTGCTCCCTGAAAATAGAAATAGATTCAGGAATGAGGTGCAAATGTCAAAAGAAAAAAAAAAAAAAGACAGAGATTCTCCACCCAAAATAAGAATATCCAGTACTCAACGCCTTAGTCGGTACCAATGTGATGTCAATGCAAACTGTACAGGTTGACAAAACAAAACAAAGCTTTCTCTTTTATTTACAGACAACAGCGGGGCTCCATGAACGAGCATGCTGGAAGAGTTTAATTCTATGCAGACTCTGAACTTCTCACTAGATTGAGAATTTGTGCTTTCAAATGGGATTGTTGTTTTTAAGTTTGTGAAGGATTTGCTATTAGCCATAGACCTCGCTCTCTGTGGTAGTATTATGCTGTGGCCTCAAGGTGTGCAGAGTAAACTTCCCTGACCCTTGACTTTGTCCTCAACTACGTGATTCGCTTTACCAATGGAATATGGCACAGGTGATACATGCCAGTTCCAAGCCCAGGCCTTTAGAGGAACCATGTGTTTCTGTTCACTCCTCCTTTCCTCCTGACTCTGCCTTGACCAGCCTACCGGCTCAGTGAGGAAAAGAGCCAAAAATTGTAGACCAGATTCCAGCCTTGGAAGAACCAAGCTCAGAAGGACCCAATGCTTGAAGCAGAGCCACCTATATGAGCTCAGCCTAGATCAGTAACATCTCAGACAACTCACAGATGCATGATTGTGAATAAATGACTGTTGTAAGCCACTGAGTTTTGAGGTAGTTGATTATGCAGCAGTAAACAACTATAGAGACCAATGATTTACACCAGCAGCAACAGTGGCCCTGAGAAGTTACTTATTCATTAGCAAGTCATATTAAAACCTTGAATACCCACCACAGAAAAGTTCATCACTTTCATCAAAGCAGTCATTTACACCGTCACAACGCTGGGCCTGAGGGATACAAAAACCGGAGGAGCATCTGAAAGATCCAACAGGGCAGGCTACAGGCAATAAAAAATAGAAAATCTTGGGTGGGTCCCTGAAAATAGCCAGACCATATTAGCAAAGAAATACAAGGTGTTAAAGTGGTTCAAAGTTGAATTAAACAGTATCTCCATCAAGTTAAGACTGTCAGTGATTGAAAGACAAAGATGAGCCAGGCGCAGCGGCTCACGCCTGTAATCCCAGTGCTTTGGGAGGCTGAGGTGAAAGGATTGCCTGAGCCTAGGGGTTCAAGACCAGATTGGGCAACTTGGCGAGATCTCATCTCTAGAATAAATCATTAAAAAAAAAGAAAGACAAAAACGGGAACTTAGAAAAGCAAAAAAGAAGTCAATCCACCAGAAGCTCTGAGTGAACACTGCATCCGGGTCAGATGCACAAGCAAACTTTTACTACCTCCATAGCTTTGCCTCAACTCGATGGCTTTTTTCATATGTTTGAAGAACATGAAAGTTTCAAGATACCTAAGAGAACCCAGCTTTCTTAATGTCTTTAAACTTTCCCAGGGAATTATAAATGGGCTTCTGGTTTCTCTGAATCTTCTGTGATCAGATGCATTATTCTACATGTCTCTAATTACATTTTCAAGTGATCTCTGTTCCAAGACATATTAGTAACCACTGATATTATCATGTTGAGCCTGGAAAAATTAGTGACTGGCCTCAAAGCCCAGGACTCTTGCCTTCCACCTCCCTGTCCTTCATTCTTCCCACTTCACCCAGGCCTCTTGTCAATGATCCATTTCCTGCCTAACCTTGAATCATTCAACCTAAGTTTGTAGCTAGATAGTATAGAAATAATAAATCCTTCCTCCCCTGTGCAAAAGAATGGAGGAGAGTGTTTGGTCAGGTCTAACACTGTCTTGATGGCACACGATGGAATGGATGAGCCGCTGGAAAATAGTCATGGTTTGAAAAAACAATTAAAAATAAGATGCCTTGGCTGGGCTTGGTGACTCAGCCTATAATCCCAGCACTTTGGGAGGTTGAGGCGAGTGGATTGCCTGAGCCCGTGGGTTTGAGACCAGCCCGGGCGACTTGGCGAGACCTTGTCTCTACAATAAATAAAAAATTAGCCTGGCGTAGTAACGTGCGCCTGTGGTTCCGGCTACTTGGAAGGCTAAGTCAGAAGGACTGCTGGAGCCCAGCAGATCAACCCTGGGGTGGCCTGCACTCCAACCTGGGTGATGGAGTGAGACTCCAACTCAAAAAAAAATAATAATGAAAAAAAAAAAACCCAGGAAGACATCTTACTTATCTACCAATGACTCCGCTAGTAACTGTAATATTCCAACATTCTGAAGCCAGCAGCAGGGATTGACAAAGAAGAACACAGTCTAAAGGACCTTCCTCTCAAGTCATAGCCTCATAAACTTCTCAGTGGGTAAACTTTACTTTTTACCCTTTTAAAAAGTGGTCAAGGATTTCCTGAGCAGGTCATTATCTCCTCTCTCCAGCTCTAATGACTTCCTTCAAACATTGCCTTTTCTGCTGACTACTTCCTGGCCACTCTTCCAGCAGTTTTCCGTGAACTTCAAGTACAACATTCTGAAGGCTGATATTTGAACTCTCTCCACCAACCAGCTTTTCCTGTGCAGCACAGGCCAAAGTGAGTGACAAGTGTTGGACTCGAATCCACTCTATGTTGGTGTAAGCATCAAACTTACAGAGAATTATGGCAAGCAGGAAGAACAACAAACCAAAAAATGGGCTTGTCTTGTATTTTAGGAATAATGCAAGAAATTATTTTTCAATAGTAAATCAGTAATATCAAAAAGCTATGTTCTTTCTTCTATTGTTTAGAACAGTAATACTAAATATATAATTTATATATATTATGTTTATTTGTATTATATTTATTTATTATTTCTTTAAAAAATAAATATATAAAACCAAGTAGGAATAAAGCAATATTCATTTCTTAAATTCTCTAAGTTTAGAGTTATAGAGTGATGTCCTCATTTATTTATTAAAGTTTTTCTAAGGAGCCGATCCCAGGCTTACGTTGACTGATGTTGTAACTGCCATATTCTACCAAAAGTGGCTTGTCCGAAAGCCTTGAACTACACTGAAGCTGAATGTGAACCAGAGGGCTGGGCACTCGGAAAATCGTCTGGTGATCCATGTAGGAGCCACAGTACCTGAGGAGACAGGAATCAAGAAGACACACACTTCAAGTTTTGTCGACTGCATTTCTGTTTACAGTGAATTCACTAATGCTTTGGTCATTTGGGTCTCAAAAACAGATATGTGTGGTAAAGCTAATGGTAGTTCTTCATTCTTTGCTATGTGACTGTCATCAATGACTTCTGCCCCTCAATTTTCTCCTCTGCTGAATAGAAAAATAATGGTATCATTGACCTGTTGCTTTCCTCACCAGCACTTATGATCAAAAGAAATAGGGATTTAATTCTCCCAGTCCTTTCTCCTTTTACAGGATATAAAACTATGTGACAAACAAGAATTGCCTACTTTTGACCACAAGTCTTTCTGCAGAGCCAAGTGGAATCCATTATTTCAGGTTGAAAATTTGCAAAGAATTCCAGCAACACTAAAAGGAAAAGACATTATTTTAATCTAAATTGAAGTCTCACATGCACTTCAGGGCTTGTTCTTGGTAGCATTTCAATAAATTAATGTCTCTCTATATTCCTACCTTGATTTTTTTTCTTACCTCTCATCAAATATTGCTCCCCAGGTTTCTAGTATCCTTTTGAGAAAATATCCATCCCTTCTGTTAATAATTCTTACTACATTAGCACTGTGGTTAGTGGAGTACTATTACATTGTAGGCACATGACAAGTTAGTGCACTGCCCTGTGTGGGCAAGGCTTCTCTCACAGTGAAACCTACAAGGTCTTGATGGGAGACAGCAGATACAAGGCTTGCAGGTGACAGACTCCACTAGATCCTGTGAATGCCAGTCACTCTAGGCCCCCAAAACTTGGGACCCATGCATGTTCGTGGATCAGACTGGCATTCAGGGGCACAGATAATCTATGATTTTAAGACTTGAAGGGGGAAAGCATTCATGTGTTATTCAGAAAGAGTCTTTCACAATTGGCTGAAGTTCAGGAACTGATGAGTTGATAGGCCAGTTCCTGGAAATGAGGAAGAGACAGCCCCTGCTGGTGGCCACCTGGCCAAGCTTTGTAGGAAGGCCATCTGTCAGTTTCTTCAGAGTTCATATACTGCAATTCAGTTGCCCTGAGCATTCACACCTCACCCCCATGCTCTCTGAATCACTACTGAGGAGATTCTTAGGCTTCTTCCAGTGAGCATTACTTTTTCCTTCTTCCCATTAAAGCTCCAATTCCCTTAGGCTAACTACTCAGCAAGGTGTCTGATTAGGTCAATTGGCGCTTTTCCTTTCTAGATGAAAAGTACTGATAATAGGAAGGGCTGGCATTTTAAATCCTGAAGGTACAACCAGCATCAAATGAATCTGATAGGATTTCAGCCCGTCCACAAGACTAGCAAAGAACTGACTCTTGAGGGAAAGTATCTGGGACAGAGAGCTTTCCTGGTATTGGCTGGGAGGAGACCCTGCTGCTACTTTAGCGGCAAAAAACACATCCTGGGTTGTTGTTATGATTTAGGAATAAAATAGTGCCTCATTTTTATTTTATTTTATTTATTTATTTAGTTATTTATTTTTGAGTTGGAGTCTCACTCTGTCGCCCAGACTGGAGTGCAGTGGCCGCTCCCGGCCACCGCAGCCTCGACCTGCTGAGCTCCGGTGATACTTCCGCCTCAGCCTTCCGAGTAGCCAGAATTACAGGAGCGCGCTACCACGCCCGGCTAATTTTTTTTTTAATTGTAGAGATGAGGTCTCACCCAGTTACTCAGGCGGGTCTCAAGCAACCCACTCACCTCAGCCTCCCAAAGGTGCAGGATTACAGGCTGAGCCATGGAGCCAGGCTGAGCCACGGAGCCCGGTTAGTGCCTCATTTTTAAAGCATAGTCCTGCCATAGACTTATACCTTCACAAAAGGTTTGTAAAGATTTGTTTTCTGGATCTCTATTTTAATTAAATATCAAAATATAGTAGCTTTAAAGCCTTGGGGCACATTCTATAGTATGCATTCATCCAATGTCATTTTGAAAGCAATCTTGCTATTTTTACTAATAATAGCTAATATATTTTGACCTGTAGTATACATTATTTCATTGAATGCTTATCAACAAACAAAAAAACCCTGTTAAGTAGGAATGATTTCATTGGTCTTATTTCACAGACCAAAAATCAAAGAAGTTAAATAATTTGTCCTAGTTAATATAGGGATTAAATGTCAGGGCTGGAATTTGAATTCAGGTCTTCTGACTCTCACATAATAGAGCCTTGATTCAATTATACTCCCAAAGTAGTACAGACTACATTTTAGTAATGAACCCAAGAATGCCTCTGAATCTGATAGGGCCTATTCCAACAAAGACCAATTATTATTTTGCAAGTCTGTCTAAAGAGCTGAAAGAGGGTTGTTCAGGTAAAGCCCTCAGAAAGAGAGAGTTTCATTCATAGGATAATGATAAGCAAAGAAGTAACAGACAAATCCTTTAACCTCACTGGAAACTGAACCGAGAAGCTATTTTGCTGTCAAGATAGGGTATCCTGTATTTCTGAATACCTATTCAACTGAGTGCCTATTGAATACTTATTTTAGATTTAGCAGCAAATAAACAACAACAAGAACTAAAGGACAAATTAAGACTGAGAGTAAGGACCTACTAAGTTGGCTCAGGAAGCCTAAGCACCTAGAGTTCTTTGACTTTATTTCTAATCAACCTCAACCCATTTCCTAGCCAGGCCAATTGAGACTCTCTTGCCACTCAGAATTGACTAATGGTTCCTAACTTTTATACCCCCAGAACCCCAATTTATTGTTTCCCCCTATGGCTCCAGGATTTGAAAACTTTATCTGTCAAATTATTCTGTGAAGTGTAAAATATACACATCTGTAGCCCAGCAACACATTGCAGTGGTGGAGCAGGAGACCTAAGACACGGGTTTGAATTCTGCCTCAATAACTCATGAAATGAGTGACCTTAAGCAAGTTGCTTAACTCCCATATTCCTCAGTTTCCCTATCCATAAATGATAAAATGCAAATTCTTCAAGGACAAGGAACCCACAGCTGTGAACCTGTCATCAGATTCTTCACATATGGAAATCACTTACATGTGTTCATTGATTTCCCACCATCCATGCTCACAGCCTTTCGCACTCTTCTTGGTTATTGAATAGTTATGGAATTTCAGTGCTATGCCAAGAGTTGATAGGGGAGTCTGTGAAAAACAGATGTTAAGGCATTAAAGATTAATTAAAATATTAAGTCAAAATGATTCAATTGAAAGACGTTTGCTAATTTCCTCAGTTTGTTGTTTGTGAAAGACGTTTGCTAATTTCCTCAGTTTGTTGAGCAAACACACACACACAAATACACACACATATACACACACATTATGCAACTGATCTTTTTATTGTGTTGTGTGAGATGCACATGCATTAGGTATATCAAAATTTTAGTTTCTATTTTCACTTAACCTGGAGTTATTTAAGATTTTTTAAAGTTTTTTAAGGTTTTTACATTTGAGAGAGTTGAATTTTGATTTGCCCATTTTCAAGTGTTCTAATGACATCTCAACTGAATAAAACATTATTACTTATACTGCTTTTAATTTTTCAATTTATTTATTCATTTATTTTTTTGAGTTGGAGTCTCACTCTGTCGCCCAGACTGGAGTGCAGTAGCTGTTCCCAGCCACCGCAGCCTTGACCTGCTGGGCTCCGGTGATCCTTCCGCCTCAGCCTTCCAAGTAGCTGGAACTACAGGCGCGCACTACCACGCCTGGCTAATTTTTTTTTTTATTTATTGTAGAGATGAGGTCTCGCCTACCCAGGCAGGTCTCGAACCCGCGGACTCAGGCAATCCACTCACCTCAGCCTCCCAAAGGCGCAGGATTACAGGCTGAGCCACCGAGCCCGGTTAATTTTTCAATTTATTAAGGATTTTTGTTTTACGGTGTTCTACTCTTTGTGCTCTCTTTTGGCTCTTAGTGGGATAGACCAGTTCTCCTGAACAAAGCAGATGAAAAGGAGAGTATGATAGAAAAGGAAGCAGCCAGCTGGGTACTCAAGGGAGCAACTTTGGGCTCCAGGTAGAGCTGGGTGACATGGGATATATCAGCATTTCTGGGTTTCAGTTTGCTCCTATTAGGTGAACTTAAACACCCACGTATGAGTGTAAGCACTTTCCTCTTTTGATGTAAAAAAATGACATGGTTTATTTAAAGCATCATTCAGATTCTTTAGATAAAGGATAAATGAAGCAGCATCCTCTTCACATTAAATCTGGGTATTTCTGAAGGTTGTTACTGAGTTACCTTAGGTCTTCTCAGAATAGATCAAATGAGAAAGAGCTGTCTCCCAGCCACCTAGAGTTCTTTGCATTTGACATTGGATGAATGCTCACACACACAAATACACACACATACCACATATACACACACACTATGCAACTGATCTTTTTATTATGCTGTGTGAGATACACATGCATTAGGTATGATATACTAAAATTTTAGTTTCTATTTTCACTTAACCCGGAGTTATTTAAGAAAGAGATTTTACATTTGAGAGAGTTGAATTTTGATTTGTTCATTTTCAAGTGTGCTAATGACATCTCAACTGAATAAAACATTATTACTTATACTGCTTTTAATTTTTCAATTTATTAAGGATTTTTGTGATCGAGTTTATTAGTGCTTCATGGTCACTTGAAAAAAGGAGTATTCTCTACTCACATACAATATCAAATTTTTTGTATAATTTAATATCCTGCCTAACCTTATGCATTGCCCCTCACTATTTATCATGAACCAAAAGAAGGGAATTAAGATTTCTTATCTAACTACTTAGAAGGCTGAGGTGAGAGAATCACTTGAGCTCAGGAGTTCAAGGCCAGTCTGGGAAAAATAGTGAGACCCTGTCTCTAAAAAAAAAAAGAAAAAAGGTTGGGCTTGGTGGTTCAGCCTGTGATCCCAGCACTTTAGAAGGCCGAAGCGAGTGGATTGCCTAAGCCCACGGGTTCGATACCAGCCCAGGCAACTTGATGAGACCTCATCTCTACAATAAAATACAAAATTAGCCAGGCATGGTAGCGTGCACCTGTAGTTCCAGCTACTTAGAAGGCTGAGGTGGCAGGATCGCCGGAGCCCAGCAGGTTGACACTGGGGTGGCCATGAGTGTGCCACTGCCCTCTAGCCTGGGTGACAGAGTGAGACTCCAACTCAAAAAAAAAGAAAAAGAAAAAAAATACCAAATAAACTCTTATTTGAACATTTCCACTTCTTTGTATTTCCTAGTTTTTGATTGATGGGTATTAATGCTAGTTACTTGCTGCATAAATAATAATAATTAGATCTTGTGAATCACCTTTTATCACTACAGATTTCCTTTCTTCTCTTACTTTCAAATTAAGCATGTCATTGCTCTAGTTTTAGTGTTGCCTGGTAGAAAGATTTTGAAATCTGCTTCCTTTTTATAAAACTTTCTTGGTATAATATTGTCCATTCTTTTTGTTCAGCTTCATGGATTCACTTTGTAGTTTACTTTGTCTTTTAAAAACAACAGAAAGTTAACTTTTAGGTAATACTTTGTAATTCAGTCCTGCCATCTTTTTCTTTGGGTGAATTTTACCCATTGATTTGTATTGCTCGGGCAGACATCTGTTTTGAGTTATGGCATCATATTATATGCTATTCTTTCATGGTGTATGTGTGTGTGTGTGTGTGTGTGTGTGTGTGTGTGTGTGTGTGTGTGTGTGTGTGTTTGCTTCTTTCTAATGTGCAGTTAAAAATAGTAAACCACCCCTCACCACCATCTTTTGAAAGGAAATGAATCAGATACTTTATGTTTTTCATTTCAACATCACAACAAGATTTTTATGTGGGTAGTATGATTCCCACTTTATAGAAGAAGAAACCAAGGCTAACAAAAGATAAGTAACTTTCCCAAGGCTAGGAAATGCAGAGCAGAGATTTTAAGTAGTCCTGCATTTCTTTGAAGGCCACCCTTTCCCCAGAGAGTCGTGTTGCTTGGAAACCAACAAAGGGGACTCAAGAGGAACAGGGTATTCTTACATTCACCAAAAGTCCAGTGCTCACAAGAAGACACAACCCATTTTGTTCCACTCTTGTCATTTGGTTATTCTTCCATAAAATATTTACAAATTGAGAGATAGTATCTTAATAACCAATGTAAATTTTATAGTGTAAGAATGTTTTCCAATACAATCCTCTACCAGGAAACTTGTATAGGCATTTTTACTATGTTCTGCTGTTTCAGCATAAAATGAATTTATATGCACCACCACCCTCCAATCTACAGAATTTCTCCAAAGAAATGAAATAAGTCTCTTTGCACACTGATTCTACTAACACAGACCTGCACACAATTCTATATTTGACACAGATTGGCCAAGAGGCAATACTGGTATTAACCTGCTTGACACATGGAGGGATGAGGTGCAGTTTCACAATGTGTTGCAAGCTACTTTGACAAATGAATGACAGCAAAAAACAAATAAACAAACAGACAAACAAAAAAACAACGCTATTTTCTTATATGCTCTGTATTCTGAGTTTCTGTTCCCTACCCCCTGCCTTTGCATGGCAGGAAATTTAACCAAGTAAAAGAAAGAATTCTCCCAATCTGTAATTTTTAAGTACTTCTCTGGCTAGTAATAGTGACAGGTTGCAGGACACACTTTATCTTTTAGTCACCCCTAATTTTTAATTGGTTGTGCGTAATCAACCTAAGAACCCACCTCAGATGTGCACTGGACATTTCTGAGAGGTACTTACATAATTCCTTCACAGAAGCAGGAAAAGAGGGGCTTCCTTCTAGGGAAGATATGAAGAGATGAAGATATGAAGAGATGACTTCTTGACCCATAGTAATCACTGCTTATGTCTGGTGGACCTAAATTGGATGGTGCTAGGCTGATGACATCTGGGATTAAACAATTCAGAGTACTGTTCCACTTTCTAAGATTCTATAACAAAATGTGTTGGAATACAAAGAGGAGCAAGAGAGGAGAGGTAAATGTTCAGGTGAGTGAGTGTTATGAAACACAGGGAAGCCGAGCATCCTTGGAAACCCAGCAAAGGAAAATAGGCTGAATTTATTTATGGAGGAGGCATGATTCCTTCCAGTCCTCCCTGGGTCACTTTCTATTTGAGTGATCATTTGAGTGATCAAATGATTTGCCTCCAACTCCACTTCCTTATCTATAAAATATGGTAAAAATATCTCTTCCATATCAGAGGTGAGTTTTGAAGAGCAAACAAAAATATGCTGCCACAAACGCTATAGTGCTAAACAAATGTAGACACTATATCATAAATGCAATACTCTTTTTTAAAAATTTTATGTATATGTTCCTTCTTTCCCTATAATCTGTAAACTCCAGGGAAAAAAAGGATTTTATCTTGCTACTAGGTGTCTCCATATGGAGCCTGACACATAGCAGACATTTAATAAGCATTTGTTGAGTGGAATGCCTATTAACTCGAGAGAGGAATCAGGTAGACTTTACACTGGAGCAGGATTTAATCCTTCTCAGACAAATAAGACCTTAAAACTCAACTGAAAATGAGTTTGCAAAGGGAGTTGATTGTGCTTCAGTTCATTTGGAAATGAAACCAGATGCTAAGAAGAACTGAGGAAGAAAGAAGCCAACTTTTGTATATAAAAAAATTTTCTTGTGACTTGAGTCAATATTTTTGTTACTTAGGTCATCTAGTTCCTAATTTATTTTTAATAACTTCAAAGCTATTTTACAGGTGAAGAAATGCAATACTTTTTACACTGCTTTCCATTCATGGAAACACGCTCTCACACTGCTCTGGGTGGCTGTGCAAAGCCTTCTGAGAAAAGAGCAGCTTTATTTCACCTGCACACAGAAGAGGACAAACCCTGCTCTCGGGGAAACAAGTTTGTCCTTGTCCCTGGTGTTTCCTGATTCCTTTTCCCCATTCCTCACTCCTCCAGTGGGAAGTCGTTTTCCTTAAAAAGACTTCTTTTTCTTCAGCATTTCTAACCTTCAATCCTCAGCAAACAGAAAATAATCTGATACTCATTTACACCCTGACTAAAAGTCACAGCAATGTTTAGAGATTTTTGTTTTATGTCTATGGGGTTACTATGGAATCAGCAATTATTTTATCTCAAAGGAATTTCAAGTATTTGACAGAGCTTTTGAGAATGGCACCTTCCTTGTTCTGGTATCATATTAACACAAGAAGATAAATCTGCTTTTGGAGAGATTGAAGAGACAGAGACTTGATGTCTTTCCATCTTCTTTCCCCAAACTTTCCTTTAATTTTCTCTTCCTCTCACCTCCTTACCAACTCTCAGACCCACTGGTTATCTTGTTTCTGCTGCCTTGAAGCCTTGAGAATCTGGAGTGAGCAAGGGCTTAGCACTTCTGTCTTTTAATTAGGAAATGTTTGTGATAATGATTAAAAATAAAGCATGCACAGGATATGGGTAGAGTACTAAAATTATTTTAACTGTTTAACTGTTATGACTATGCACAAAAAAATCATATATGCATCAAATGTCCTCCTGTCTCAGGGTCCTTGCTTCAGCTTTTACTTTTACCTGTAATATTTCCATCCTGTGGTCCATAAGGTTAGCTTCCTCATCTGTCTCAGGTTTCTCTGCAAATGTCCCCTTGTCAGTGAGGCTTTCCTGAGCCATCCTATTTAAGATAACCAACGGCTGACTAGCTACCCCCCACACCCCTCTACCCCTAAGCATGCCATAGAGTCCTCTTCCCTGCTTTATTTTTCTCGGTGGCATTGTATCACCACAAGACATATTACATATTTTTAACTTGTCTGCTTGTTTATCACCTGGGTTCCCCTATTGAAAGGGAAGCTCGATGAGAACAGGGCTCTTTGTTGTTGTTGTTGTCTGACTTCATGGATCCTCAGTGTCTAGAATAGTGCCTAAGTGCCTGGCTCATAACAGTCATTCGATAACATACTGAACAAATGCAAACGACAAACTGATTGCCACTTAGGTCTCTTTACTGTGCCCCACAATCATGATTTTACATGTATATGCTGAATGATCCAAGGTGACACTTTGACCTATCTCTATATCGTACTATAGTTGGAGTAAGAAAAATAGTTTACTGTCTAAGATTTAAAAAAAAAAGGAGAAACGTCTTTTCAAGCACCAGAGGGAGATGTGTATAGTTCATATAAATTTTTTTAAGTAAAACTTGTTTTTATTTGCAGATAACATAATCATTTATGTAGAAATTTCCTTAAAAACCTACAAGAAGATATTAGAACTAATAAAATTATTTATCAAGTTCATAGAAATCAAATGGAGATATGCACACACACACACACACACACACACACACACACACACACACACACACATACACCTAGTTTTTTTGTTTGTTGGTTGGTTTGTTTTTAGGGTCTCACTTTGTCACCCAGACTGGAACTCAGTAGGACAATTACAGCACACCACAACCTTCATCTTCTGGACTGAAGGGGTTCACCCTCCTCAGTCCCTGGAGTAGCTGGGACTACAGGCGAACATGCCCAGCTAATTTTTTATAGAGACAAGTTCTCACTATGTTGCCCAGTTGGTCTTGAACTCCTGGGCTCAAAGGATCCTCCTGCCTCATCCTCCCAATATGCCGAGATTATTGGTGAGAGCCACCATGCCCAGCCAGATATGCTATTTTCATAGACTGCAAAGTTCAGTAGCATTAAGATGTCAGTTCTTCCTAAATTGATCAGCAGATTACACAAAATGCCAATTTAAGATTTCTTCTGGATTTTTAAAAGTAGAAATTGAGAAGCTGATTGTATCATTTATGTGGAAAGGACCTAGAATAATAAAACCAATCTTGACAAGAACAACAGAGTTAGAGGACTTATACTACCTGACCTCAAGACTAACTACAAACTACAGCAATGAAGAGTGCGATACTAGCATAAGGGCTGACAAACAGAGCAATTTAACAGAACAGAATGTTCAGAAATGGGTCTTTAAAGCAACCCAATGAGGAATATAAAGTCTCTTCAAGAAATGGTTTTGAAACTATTGAATATCCACCATGTGAGAAAACAAAAACAAAATAACTTGACCCTTATCTTACAACATACAAAATTTTGAGGCTGAGTGACTTAACTGTGAAAGCTAAAACCAAAAGGCTTGTGGAAGGAGACATAAGAGAATACCTCTGTAACTTGAGGCTAAACAAAGATTGCACAGACAGGATGCAGAACATCAAAACCATGCAGAAAACTAATTATAGACCTCATCAAAAAAAATTTTTTTTGGTACACTCTGGTTTACTTATACAATTGAAATATAATAATTGCCCCTCAGTATCTGCAGGAATTGGTTCCAGGAGCCCCATGGATGCCAAACTCTGAAGATGCTCCAATCCTTTATACAAAATGGTATAGCATGCCTGTAATCCCAGCACTTTGGGAGGCAGAGATGAGAGGATTGTCTGAGGCCAGGGGTTTGAGACCAGCCTGGGCAACTTGGCGAGACCTCATCTCTACAATAAATCAGAAAATTAGCTGGATGTGGTGGCACCCACCTGTGGTACCAGTTATTTGGAAGGCTGAGGTGGAAGGATTGCCTGAGCCCTGCAGGTCAGGGCTGCAGTGGCCGTGAGCATGCCACTGCACTCCAGCCCGGGTAACAGAGTGAGACTCTGACTCAAAAAAAAAAAAGGTGTAGTATTTGCATATAACTTATGCACATCTTCTTGTATACTTTTTAAAATCATCTCTGGATTACTTATAATACCTAATACAATGTAAATGCCATGTCAATAGTTGTCATACTGTATTGTTTTTTATTTGTATTTCTTATTGTGACTTTTTAAAAAATATTTTTGATCCATAATTGGTTGACTCCATAGATGCAAAACCTATGGAAATGGAGAGCTGACTATATCACCTAATTCAATTTATTATTTCTTTATTATTTATATAAGAATGCTGATGATGAAGTAATTAAGAATTGACCAATGTGCTTTCTTATAACAAAATGATGATTTGATCCTTCAACAATGCCTTTTATTACTTAATATAAGCAAAATAAACCCTAGTCTGCTAAGAGCAGTTTATTTGTGGGTAGAGGGTTGAAATTACAGGAAAATTTTGTGTTCAAGATCATATCTTTCAACAACTGTAAAATTAAGCAATATTCCTTCTGTTATTTAAAAAAATTATGGTAATAAAATAAAATTGAAAAATAAAATGCTACTGAAAACAGAACAGCAATATTTTTCTAAGATACTGGTGAAACTAGACTACCTGAAATTTCCAGGTACACTTGCATTTTGGAGGATAGTAGCTCGGGTAATATGGACTTGAAATTTTCCCTTCAAAGCCAGTGATTTCTTTGACCAACACTGTGTTTTCACACTCTGAAAAAGATACCCAGTAGCACATGATGATTGGCAGCTGTGGGATTATGGGAAAATACTCTGTATACACGTCTTGATGACTAATGCACACTTCTTTGTTCAAAAAGTGTATATATTTTTTAAACTTTGTTTTGTTTTTAAAATAGTACCCTACAGATATACAGTTTAAAATAATCTTGCATTCTATATTCATTTTCAAATTATATATTTTGGCTACAGACTTGTAGGATGCTATTCCTTTCTTTTAAAACATAGTTCTGAACCCAGAGATACCAGCAACAGCTGAACAGAACATTTCCTCAGAGGCCTGAGTTCCATTCCACAGACCCCTTCCTTTGAGTTCTAAACTATAATAATTTCAACCTCTCTCCTTTGTTCCCCAGCCTTAAGAGTGATAGTTGCTTCTTACATGTTAACACACCCATGATACCTAACGGTTGTCCTTTTTGCCTTTTGAGTTACATAATTAACACTTTTACTAACTTAACAGTTCTTTATTAAATAAACAGTTCTTTATTAAATTCATTAAAACAACTAATATGATCACTCTCTCCTGACTAGACCTTGATTCAGAGGCCCTGACTAATACAACTAGTATTACAACACAATCTCTAGAAAGATAAGCCTAGAATATCATAATAAATATCTCTAACAGTGACTCCTCTTTACTTGGGAAAGACTTACTTTGTTCTGGAATGATCTCAAAATATGCCCGGATTCCTGATAGCCTCCGTACATGAGGAGACTTGAATGTCATCAACATGAGATTATTTGTAGAAACAAATGACATGAATGTTCTCGTGGGTTCACAAATTCTGAAACAAGATAACAAAAGTACATGAATAAGAGGTTGTTTGAGAAATAGGCCTCCTTTCAATTCTATTCCACGTGTTTCCTGGGCCTCAGTTCTTGTGGATCTGTCTCTGCCAGTCAGGTCTTCATCATTTAGCAACCAGAGGGCACTATGAATGGAACACAGAGCAGAAAAGGGTACAGAAATGTTTATGGAGTAACTACTACCAGAGATTTCTTCTGGATGTATGTCAGTGGACCCTCTTTGCGTGCCAATGAGGTCTAAAGGCAGTGTGTTTAATGGCGAAGGTCCCAGGCTCTGCCCTAAGGAAAACTGAATTCAAAACTCAGTTCTATCACATAACTGGATGAAATATGCCTGGCTTAACACTTTGTAATCTTTCAGTTTCCCTTCTGTAAGATGGTAGTAATAATAATAGTGTGTTCCTCATAGCACTGTGGTGATGATTATATGAGATAATAATTAAATATGTCTAGAAGAATGTAAAGAAAAACTGGTAATAATGATTGAGGAATGAGAGTCAGTGGTAAATTTACTTTTTACTACATACTCTTGTATACTGTTTGAATTTTTAATATGCATATTCTTCACCAAAATATAAATACAAACATATACACACAAAACACTGTTACATACACACATATACACTGCTAAAATATAAGACAATTCATGTACTTTTTTAGCACAGTGAGCAACAAATAATAATTTATTAATAAAACCTAACTCATTATTAGGGTACCAAATATTAAGTACCTGTAACAGATGTCTACTATTAAGTAAAAAATTTAAGGTATGTGTATGTATGTGTGATTACATATATAAATAATAAAAGTATTTATGCTAAAATATAACAGAAATTTGTTCTGGGTAATGAGATTGTAAAGTAATTGACATTGTTTACTCTGACCTAATTTTCTACAATAAACATATATTGCCTTTTTTATAAGAAAATAATTTCAATCGGTTTACTCATATGATGCATTCATCATAGAATATTTATTCTCACACTACTAGAACAGTAGACTTCATCATGATTATGATAAATGTAAAATTAAACAAAAAGTCTGCTATATTTCAGATTATTATCTGAAGCTCTTGCTGTATTGACTTTGAGAATATTGTTTACTACAAGTGAAAGACAAACATCGAATCTGATAGACTCTAGCAAAGATAATGGAGTATAACGTACTAAATAGAGCAGGGTTTGGTCTCTGAGCCCATGAGTGCACACACACATTTTTTTTTAATCCAGAGGAAAGACAGACACTGTAAAACAGAGAGACTGTAAAAACTCTCCACTCACCAATAAGAATGCCTGTGTAATACCTGTACAAGATGCTGCTCCGGATAGGCAAGAGGGAGTCGTAAATGGTCAGAGAGTCGGTGACACAGTTGTCAGCTTCAATTTGAATAGACTCAATTGAGAGACGAATCAGATAGCCCACTATGGCCACCAGCTTGAAATGACACATCAGCCTCCCTGAGGTTGCAGAAATCTCCAGAGGGTAGCGGAGAGACAGATGATCTGCAGAAAAGTACTGAGAGCAGCCTTTTTCTGTGGAGACAGCACCTTTTTTCTTTTCCCTTTTTAATTTTTTTTTATTTTTAGGAATGACTTTTCTAGAAATCTTTGCAGAAAAGTAAAGAGCAAAATAGGTCATGTGGAGGACATTTGATGTCTTTGCCAGCCTAAAGTCCAGTTCCCCCTTTTTTGGCAACAGACTAGGTTTTACCTTGGACAGACTGTCCTTATCCTGTCTATATAGTTTGGTTGGTGTTTAACCAACCCCTAGTTTCACAGGTGGGCACATAACCCAGACTGTCCAGAGTCAGAGAGGTTGGTTTAGGAAGGGACATGCTAGCCAATCCAGACAATGATTTCTGCAAGAAGTCTTCAGTCACAAGACTTCTACAAAAACTGTCAGGAGATTATGGGGGTGGTTTCCACCATGGCTGAGAGAGTTGTAAGTTATAAGCCAGGATCTGCTGCTGGCCATTTTTGCCACCACAGTGGAAGAACACGCTTGATCATGAAGGCTCAACAGGCGTAGCCAGAGATGCAGAGGCCTGGCGATGTTTTATTTTAGAACCTGGACCCAACCACACCTGAAGCCAGAACACCCCATATATATCCCAGTTACAGGAGCCAGTCAAGGCTTTTTTGGTCTTAGGCCAGTATGAATGCATTTCTGTCACTTGCAATTAAGTGGGCATTAACGAATACCATCATTAGAAAAGAAAAATTACAGCCCAAAGGATACTATATGTGTGGGGGGAGGGAGGGAAGCACATGAAAGAATTTACCAGATCCTATGGTTGAAGAATAATCTGAGCGAAGTCCAGCTGCATGGGAAAAAAAACAGAAAAGAGACTGCTAATCCCATCATTTCATTTTGTTAGACTCACTTAGTAAATATTGGTTTCAGTCTTTCTTTAAAACTAATTAAACACATCTGGGATTTACTTTCAAATAATCCATTGAGGTTGGGGGAAGTTGTTGAGGTATTTAGAGGTCAAATAGAACAGTAATGAGTTGAAAGTTGTGGAAGCTAAGTAAAGATGTCTGAGGAATCATTATACTATTCTCTTTACTTTTGTACCCTTGAAATCGTAGCTTCAAGTTTCAAACATTTTTTTAAAGGTAAAAAAGCAGTCTAGCATGGTGGCTCACGCCTGTAACCCCAGCACTTTGGGAGGTGTAGACAAGAGGATTGCCTGAGTCCAGGGGTTCGAGACGAGCAACTTGGCAAAGACTTCGCTTCTACAATAAATCAAAAATTAGCCAGGTATGGTGGCGCCTGCCTATAGTTCCTGCTACTTGGAAAGCTGAGGTAGAAGCATCGCCTGAGCCCAGCAGATCGAGCATGCCACTCCAGTTTGAGTGACAGAATGAGACTCTGACTAAAAAATAAAGGTAAAAAAGCAATCAAACAGATATGATACTAGTCTTATGTCTGAATTAATACACCGGGGTACAGAATTTCCATGAGATTATTAGTTCATTTAATAAATATTGACCAACCAGCCACCATGTCTTGTACACACACACACATATACACATGCACACGGGTCTGACAAATTAAGTTCATGAACTTGCCACCATGCACGTATGTTGGCAGCACTATACAAACAACTTGGTAAGGCTTCATAACCTTGGTACAATGTCTGACAGCTGTGTTTATGTCAATGTATCTTGCTAAGCGGTGTTCATTATTGCTGTTGCATGTTTTTGTGTGCCGTCACAAGACTGTTGGAGTTTGAATTATAGCAATGAACAAACATTAAATTTCTTGGTAAACTTGGCAAGAGTGGAAGTGAAATCAAGGACATGTTAGTCCAAGCTTATGGGGATAATGCCATGAAGAAAATGACAGTGCACAAATAAATTAAATTTTTTTAGTTGATAGGCTCATGCCTAGAAACCCAGCACTTTGGAAGGCCGACATGAAAGGATTGCCTGAGCCCATGGGTTCGAGACCAGCCTGGGCAACTTGGCGAGACCTCATCTCTACAATAAATCAAAAAATTGGCCGGGTGTGGTGGTAAGCGCCTGTAGTTCCAGCTACTTGGAAGGCTGAGGCTGAAGGATCGCCGGAGCCCAGCAGGTTGAGGCTGCGGTGGCCATGAGCATGCCACTGCACTCCAGTTTGGGTGACAGAGTGAGACTCCAACCCCCCCAAAAAAAAGCTTTTCTGAGGTGAGAGAAAGTGTCACTAATGAAGAAAGGTCAGGATGACCAGTAACAAGCAAAACTAATGAAAACATTACATAAATTCATCAAATTATGTGTCAAAAACATCGACTAACTATGACTAAATAAACATCAATAGAGAAACAGGAAAATCTTAACTTAGCAGACCAAATAAGCATCAATAGAGAAATAGGAAAATCTTAACTGAAAATCTTGGCATGAGAAAGGTATGTGCAAAAATGATTCCAAAGGTACTCTTGCATCACAATGATGCACCAACTCACACAGCACCGTGAGGGAGTTTTTATCTGGTGAACAAATAACTGTATTAGAACACATTCCCTACTCACCTGATCTGGCCCCCAATGACTTTTTTCTCTACCAAAATAAAGAAAATATTGAAAGGAAGACATTTTGATGTCATTCAGGATATCAAGGGCAATAAGACGACAGCTCTGATGGCCATTCCAGAAAAAGAGTTCCAAAATTGCTTTGACGGGTGGACTAGGTGCTGGTGTTGGTACATAGCTTCCCAAGCGGAGTACTTCGAAAGTGACCACAGTGAAATTCAGCAGTGAGGCACTTGTTCTAAGATGAGTTCGTGAACATAATTGTCAGATTCATATATATATATTTATACATATTTATAGACAAATAGGGGGTTACACAATAATTAAACCATTTCACTGTCAAGAGAAACAGTGAAATTTGCATTTTGACAGGGCTATAAGGCAAGCAGTTTTTGGAGCACTGAGCAACACTACACAATACAGGTGCAGTTCTGAGTTCTGTCAGGACAAGGAAAAGACAAAATAAACCTCAGCAAAATTCTTTCTTCTCCGGAACTTTATTCCTTGGGAACTTAGTTTAAAGATGCATGAGTTGAATAAATGTAGAGAAGAGTATATTTTAATTAGTTCAATTTCATGTGTATTTTGTCCCCAAATCTATTGTTCAATCACTGTATATAACATTCCGCAATTTCTTTTACTAACATAGCTCCAGTGTCTTTCATTAATCCCGTGCTACTGGGATTGTGGAAGAGAATACTTCATTACCGCGTGGACTATGACCATGGCAAGTATCAGAAGTGCTGCAGGAAGGAATACTAAAGGAGAATTACCCCACAATCACCATTTAGTACCACAGAGTCCATGTCCACAGCCAGACCCTGCAAGCTCCCCACGGAGGTCCGGTTTATGATGCTTGTCTGGATGGAGTCCTTCAAGATGGCCGCCACACAGTCCTCACAGAAGATGTGGCCCTTGGCACGTGGCATGACAAACACAATCCAAAAGTGGACAAGGAGGCCACCTTTGTTGTTGCTGCTATAATGAAAGAAGAGAAGTGTTCAGAAATATCTCTTAGGGAGCAGACTTTATAGGGAGGTGGCGACCCAAGGGACAGATTCAAGGTAAGGCCAGTGAGCATGCCCTTCAACTGAACCTAACTCCCTTCTTCATATAGTCATTGATTCCTCTTATGGAAATTGGAAAGAGAAAGCATCGTGTTATGTGCATTCTGACTACTGTGTTTGATTCAGATCGAGAACCATGACTATGGAGTTGCATTTTTATGGAGAATGTACTATTTCTATGGATATCAATCAGTATTTACTGCCATTAAAAATAACAACAGTAAGCCGGGCTCGGTGGCTCAGCCTGTAATCCCGTGCCTTTGGGAGGCTGAGATGAGTGGATTGCCTGAGCCTGAGGGTTCGAGACCCGCCTGGGCAGGGAGACCTCATCTCTACAATAAATCAAAAAATCAGCCGGGTGTGGTAGCGCATGCCTGTAATTCCGGCTACTTGGAAGGCTGAGACGGAAGGATCGCCGGAGCCCAGCAGGTCGAGGCTGTGGTGGCCGGGAGCGGCCACTGCACTCCAGTCTGGGCGACAGAGTGAGAGTCCAACTCAAAAAAAATAAATAAATAAAAATAACAACAGTTACACATTGCATGATACTTGACCATGTCCAGACACTGTGCTAAATATGCTTTATCCTGCTTAATCTAATGAGAAAGGTATTATTGTTGTTATTATTCCAGTTTTACAGATGAGGAAATTGAGGCCAATACAACTCAAAGTCACACAGCTAATAAGTAGGATCCAGGAATCAAGCCCACTTTGGTTTTCAGTCAGACCTCAAAGACTAAGTTCCTAACTGCATACATACTGCCATATATTATGAAAGAAATATAGGATAGTATTCTGCAGTAAATAACCTGGGAAATGGAGGGTTAAAGAAAGCAATCTAGTTGCTTTACTCCAACACTGCTCAGTGCCTTTAATATGACAAAGTGGATTGTGAATCTCTACTGATATACTTGTATTAGGAGCGGGTGGAGGTGGGATATTTTAATAGTATACAGTACACAATTTCTACTAAAAATTACTTGACCACAAATTCCATTTTTTTCCCAGAAAATCTCTAGTGACCAGTTTTTCACTGAACACTGAGAAGCAGTGGTCTGTGCTTTATTTTTGCCTTTACCCTCCACCCAATGTAATAGCCATGTTTGTGGTCATTTTGCCTAGTAACACCGATATAGGGCTCCATGACTCCAGCTACGGGGAGAAGGTGAGAATTTGGTAGATAAAAAGCAAAAGCACAGCATGCCAGCAGGGCAGAGAGTTGGGTCATTAGTTGCGCTAGTAGGCTATTAACCGGCAACCATCCCTGAGATGTTACTTGAGAATGGTGGAATCTCAGCCCCTCTGCCTTATGTGGAATCTACAGCAGTGAACACAGAAATCCCAAAACAAGGGACATACATTACCTGACATCTGCAACGACAGACTGCTTATAAAATCTGGAGAAGGCAGATGTTGTATAAACCAAGTTTAGCTGAAAAAGAATTAAGGTGTCTTAAGTGTTTGAAACTTGGCTTCCTTTCACAGTATCTCACAGGTTGTAGGTCCCAGTTCTGACAGCCAACAAGAAGAAGAGAAAGCCTCAAACTAAAGGCCTCTGACTCCAATCCCGGACGTTATTTCTTGAATTCGAATAAATTCTAACTTCCTGCAGCAATTCTTGGTTTACTTACTTTCATTCTGCTATCTGAACAATCAGTTAATCTCATTCATTTACTGCCTTATGTAAAGACTCTAGTTAAGCTTAACTTCTGTAGTCTGCCCACTCCAAAGATTAATTTTCTCTACAGTTAACAGATCAAGTTCATTTAAGCACATTTTCATAGTACAGTATTTGACCCAACTTTTCTATCTGTGCTCCCAGCGCTATTTATATTCCTAAGGACACATTCTCATACAGCCACCAGGTGGCGAGTGGTGCCCACGGCCCCCTTCAGACCTCCGGGGAAAGGCCCTACCCTTTTAAAACTCCATAATTGAATCTCAAAGAGGGGCTCTTTCAATTTACTTTCGTCGCCCTCACTTAGCATTTCTAAAACCAAATTCACTTTCTTCTCCCAAGTCTTCTACTCCTCTGGTATTTCCCTTTCTACATAATTGGAAAACCATCGACCTAATAGCCCAGGATTAATTTTTTTTTTTTTTTAAGTAAGCCTTAGAAACTATAAAGAATAGTGGAGGCCGGCCTCAGTGGCTCAGCCTGTAATCCCGCGCTTTGGAAGGCCGAGGTGAGTGAATTGCCTGAGCCAGCGGGTTCGAGACCCGCCTGGGCAAATTGGCGAGACCTCATCTCTACAATAAATCAAAAAATTAGCCAGGCGTGGCGGTGCACGCCTTTAGTTCCAGCTACTTGGAAGGCTGAGGCGAAAGGATCTCTGGAGCCCAGCAGGTCGAGGCTGCAGTGGCCGGGAGCAGCCACTGCACTCCGGTCTGGGCGACTGAGTGAGACTCCAACTCAAAAAAAAAAAAAAAAAAGTGAAAAAATATGAGCGATGAAGTCTAAATTCATTATGCAACACAGAACATGTTGCCTAAACTCATTATGCAACACAGAATATGTTGCTGAGCCCTCATTTTTGTTTGTTTTTTTGTCATCCATAAAGTGGCAATCAAAATTCCTACCCCCTTGGGATAATTTGAGGATTACTTAGCGTACTCATATGCCACATAACAATGTTTCAGTCAGTGACAGACCACATATAAGATGATGATCTCATAAGGTTATGATGGAACCGAGAAATTCCTGTCTTCTAGTGATTTGTGTTACAATTACCAATGGTATTCTGTACAGTCACATGCTGTCCAGGTTTGTAGCCTAGGAGCAATCAGCTGTACCATATAGCCTACTAGGCTATGCCATCTGGGTCTGTGTAAGTGCACTCTATGATTATTCACACAATGGTATCCCCGTTGTTGAGTGACGCATAACTGTACCTTATTAGCGGTAAAGGGCTTAGTGGCGTACCTGGTATATAGAAGGTATTTAATACATAAGAGCACTGTTGTCTTTGACTTGCCCTCTCTCTCAACACCCTTCCTCATTCTACACTGCATCAAGGTCACCACCGTGGCAACCTTCTCCATTACTGCGGAAATACAAATTGGCAGAACTTTCTAGCTGGTAATGTGTGCCAAGAGCCATGAATAGATATTTTTCTGTTTGGCCGAGTGATTATACTTTTAGGAAACCACCTAAGGCAGTATCAGAGATACACACAATTATGTGACAGTTTTGCTGTAACATTATCCATAGTAGCAAAAATCAGAAACAGCTTAAATATCCAGTTAAATGAGATTTGCAAGCTTTCAAATTATTCTTTCAAATATTTTTAAAAGAGATTGATTTTAAATGATTATTTTATATTGATTTTAAATGATTCTTTGATATTGATTTTAAATACTCTTTCACATATTATTAAAAGAATATTTACTGCCATGGAAGCATGCAATATCATGTTAAGAGAACATAAATGTTTGTAAAGGTGAATAAATACTCCAATATTGCACTATTATCTATGTCTATGTAGTCCAGAATAAAAAGGAGCTTTATTGCCAATGATGGTGTTTTAAAAGACTTCAACATTTTTCAAATAATTTTCTGGAATTTTGCTTTTGCAATAAATATTATTAGTTCTACAGTGAAACAATTATTTTTAAAAGTGAAGAGATTGTCAGTGAATCAAGGATGAAATAAATATGTATGATCACAGAATTAATCAGTAGGCATGGAATTCCAGAAGCATTTTAAACGTCATCTGATTTCTTTATTTCACAGATGAAAAAACTGAAGCTGTGAGAGCCATTTCTTTTTATGTTAGAAAACACTGCAATTCAATCTTATGGCTCTGATTAACTAAATCCATGTTTCCTTCCTTGACAGCTTCTTTCACCCCACCCACCCTCTACTTCCCTAAACCCTGCTCACCTGTGACCCTGGTGGCCCCTCCACCACCGTTTCCCAGTATCCCTCGACTCTGCCCTAACCTCTTCTTCCCCCCTGGCCTCACCACTTGCTGCACAGTCCGTGCCACTGAAAGAAATTCCCTGGACTCCTTTTGTCGGTGTTCAGGAAGAAATTCGATGTTGGTTATGCGAAACATCCCAGCAAAGTAAAAAGCATCTTTGCTTTCTGTCTTATCTGTAAAATAGGAGAGAAGGTGATTAGGAGACTTTCCTCTCTGTGTAGCAGTAAGGCATTGTCTGAGCAATGCCAGTATCATGCTCCTAAAATGGCTTTATTTTAGACAGCTACATATCTAACTGGTCCATAGCCTGGAAAGCTCTAAATATACTTAACAACACTCTTCCATCATCAGCAAATAGCCATATATTTTAGAATATTCTATTCTCTCTGCTCTGGCAAATACTTAAGAGCAAGATTAAAAGGCTCTCATGACCTTCGTGCATTCCTTTCTTGTGTCCATAATTTATTATATCATAACATCTGTCTGCTTGTTTGTCTCTTTTTTGAGCTCTCTAAAGGAATAAACAGTAATTAATTTTTTCCCCGCAACTCCTAATGTAGCCAGTGCCTGGCTTAGCTTTGAAGCTCAATAAATTTTGAGAGAGAGAGAGAGAGAGAGAGAGAGAGAGAGAGAGAGAGAGAGAATATTGCTGCTTAGCACAAGACCCAGCACATGGAAATGCTAAATAAACAATGGCTGAATTTAAAAGAAGTTGCAATGTATGTAAGTGACCCATCCAGGGTCACATTAGCCCCAGTAGAGTACTGAGGCTGTGGAGGGAATGGGGAGCACAGAATAAGGACAGGAGTCCTGAGCTACTGTCCTAGATTTGTTCTTTCAGGCTATGTGACCTTGGATAGATTCCCTTGCCTCTAGGCCTCCCCTGTGAAGCAACAGTTGTTTCTGGTTTGGGTTTTTTTGTTTGTTTGTTTTTACCAGGGAAGTGCTTTTTAGATTTTTGTTGTTGTTGTTGCAGACTCTTTAAAATTTGAGTGAAAACTATGACTTCCTTCTAGAAGCTCACACTTCTTTCTCGTATCAGTATGTAGGCTGGAGTCAGAAAACAGCAATACAAGGGAGACCAATTTAGCATTCAATCAAGTTATATTTACCTAACTCTTCAGCTCAGCCTAATGTACCAGATCCTCTATGGTCTCCCAGATTAGCTGTCAACCTCGTTTCTCAAGGCCACCTTTGTGTCCACATTTCACGTGTCCAAACTGGCCTTTTTTTGCAGAACAAACTTTCTTTTTCATACCAGCTTCCCTTTGCTCATACTGATCTGTCTCCAATGAAATGCCCTCTTTCTGATTTTTACACAGCCAACAGCCTACTTCTGCACAAGGATGTTCTAAAACGTTTTACAAAAATGCTAGGGCAATGCAAATGTATCAACTGAGGTACAGCAGAGAAATGATGGGGAAATACATTGCTTTGTTTTGGGTTGGGGTTATGTGTGCTGGTCTTCATTGCCCTTTGAAAGGACATAAGATAGAGTCAATATACCCAATGAGCAGCCATTTTAACATTGCTTAGCTTTGTCTTATTTTTCTAGCAGTTCACTTTAATTTGCCCCCTAATCACTAGTAAGGACAGAACCAGTTTCCCAGAGGTAGCTATTGATAATTGTTTTACATCCTCCTCCACGGCTTGTTTTGTAAACAAGTTAACCTAATCAGCCCTTCATGACACAGACCCAATGAACATAGCAACATTCATGTAACTGGCCCACTCATCTGCCTGCCATCTCACCTGACGTCAGTACCTGTGTGTACCTGTCCCCTTCATGATGACATGAAAAAGACCACCACCCAATTACCTTAACAACCTGTCCTCATCAAAGAGAAGGTTTAAAAGCAATCAATCAGCCAGGCTCAGTGGCTCAGCCTGTAATCCCAGCACTTTGGGAGGCTGAGGCGAATGGATTGCCTGAGCCTGAGGGTTTGAGACCAGCCCCGGCAACTTGGTGAGACCTCATCTCCACAATAAATACAAAAAAAAAAAAAAATTAGCTGGGCGTGGTAGCACGCACCTGTAGTTCTGGCCACTTGGAAGACTGAGGCAGAAGGATCACCAGAGCCCAGGAGGTTGACACTTGTGTGGTCATGGGTGTGCCACTGCACTCTAGCCTGGGCTAGACTCCAACTCAGAAAAAAAAAAAGCAATCAACCTCAAGCAGTCATTCACCATTGTTTTGTTAAGTGCTGGCCAGGCCATGTGTTCTTTGAGCTGTGACTGTCATGTTTTCTTAGCTTTGGTCCCCTCCCCTACCTTGGGGAGGTGAATCTCCTCTCTCTATATATCTCTCTAATTTACTTTCTAAATAACTATATTTTCCAATCTAACCTCTGTGCAATTTTTTGCATCTTTTGCGTGTCTCTGGATTGCAGACGAGACATCCATCCCAACAGTTCTGGCCTAACATTTGGAGGCCCTGCTGGGATTTTTGACCTAACACTCATTGACTTGACTCCCTAACCATCAGCTCCTTTAGGACAGAGATCATATCATGGACTGTCCTCATGCCTATCACTGGACCCAATATATGGCGGACACACTCAGGTGTGTCAAATGGCGGACACACTCAGGTGTGTCTCTGGCCTCCACTCCTGGGCAGGCTGAATGCCTCTCTTTTGTGATCACAAGATAATCACTTAAGCAAAAAAAAAAATCAACTCATACTCTCTCTCCAGCACTAAACTGTGAGCTTTTCAAAAGTAGAAAATGTATCTGTGAGCTTTTTGAGGGTAGAAGATGTATCTTGGTATGTGTGATGCCCTACATTGTGTCATGCAATTTATAGGACTGTTCAAGACAATATTCATTCATTTTTTGGCTATAAATCTTGCCCTCCAATCCAATTTTAATATTCTTGAGAGTACATCTAGGAAAACTGTTTCTCTACTCACACTTCCAACACCAAGCAATTCTTCAATTCTCTGTAGATGCTAACTGGATGTTCAATGACTCAATTCAATTCTGACACCAGCTATCCACCGTTAGTGTCCAACCTTGCAAGCTAAGGGCTTATTCCCACAAAATTGCACCCCCACATTGCAGGTGTCAATCAAAAGTAGTAGGTTCCCAGGTCACCCACACTACTGTCTGATTTGGCTACAAATTGGGGGTTCCCATGTCCCCTTTGGGTTTGATAATTTGCAATAATGGCTCATAGAACTCAGGAAAACACCCCGCTACTACTGGTTTATTATAAAAGACACAAATGAACAGCCAGATGAAGAGGTATAATAGGCCAAGGTCCAGAAGGGTCTTGAGCACAGAAACTTCTGTCCCTGTGGAGTCAGGACATGCCATCCTCCCAGTAACTGTATATGTTTACCAACCTGGAAGTTCCCTGAATCCTGACATTTAGGACATTTCTAGAAATTCTGTCACTTAGGCATGATTGACTAAATCATTAACCATTGGTGAATGAGCTCAATCTTCAGCTCCCTCCTGAAAGTTACAGCCTTCTAATCGCCTGGTTGGTTCCTCTGGCTACCTGAGTGCTTTTAGCTACCAGTCCCTCCAATAGCATACAAAAATCACTTTTAAAAGCTCTGTGTTAGGAACCAAGGACTAAGACGAAATATTATTATTATTACTATTCTATTTATTTATTTTTTGTGAGACAAGTTCTCACTATGTTGCCCAGGTTGGTCTCAAACTCCTGGGTTCAAGCAATCCTCCTGCCTCGGTCTCCCAAAGTGCTAAGATTACAGGTGTGAGCCCAGCCTAAAATCAAATATTATAGCAAAACATATATATATCTGTATTATGACAAAAAATGTTCCTCTTACTCTTATTACTCAGGAAGTTAGAGTGTTAGAAGCCTTGTGCCAGAAATCTGGGGCAGAGGCTAAATATATATTTCACATTATGTCACAGTGCATGTACTTTGTATTAAATATATTAAGGTGTATAGGTTGGGAACTCCAATATAAGACAATAATGCTACACTCATGGAGTTGCATGAGTAAGTACTCTGCAAGAAAGAGCTTGGTTATGACACCTGTCCAAAAGGATCAATCAGATCAACAAAAAATAATAGCAGGGGGAAGAAATGCATGTGCAAAATGGAGCCCAGGGAGCCGGAAATATGAGGTTGCCTAGAAACAGAAACAGGCAGTGGGTGGAATGAGGAAATGAAATAGCTTAGCATTCCATTAATTTTTTTTAAAGCTGCAAATGCATTACATTTCTGAACTAGTCAAAATCCCCTGAGCACCCTCCTCAGCTCTTCCCATCCTATTCCCCATCTCCTCCTCTTGCTTTCCTACAGGGGGGAAAAAAACACAGAGGTAAAATAAGACATGGGAAAGGCAATTCTGGTTTCTTTCCCCTTAAAACATCCACACATTTTCCAGTTTTGGGCATCCATCTCTGAAAGAGGAAAATCCCATCAGAAACACCCAAGGCAGGTCAGGCCTGTGTGGCTAATGCTGGACCCATGCAGCTAATGCTGGACTCATGCCGCAAGGCCTAACCCCAAAGAAACACCGATTTTAACTTACTGATATAGAGCCACAGAAGTGTCCAGGCTATGACAGCCAGGATGAATAAAAATACTGTGAAGAGAATAATTTTATTTTGGACATTCCAAAAGGGAGCTTTCTTCCTGGATTGCTTCTTGGGTTTGACCTTGCTGATGGGTTTTCGCGGTGGTCGTCTCCCTGGCAATGGTGGTCGTCTCCCTGGCAATGGTGGCCGTCTCCCTGGAAACTTTCCCTGGGCACTGACCACCTGAACTGAGATATTGGATATCTTAAACACAAAAAGATATATAATCAGTTAGAAGTAGTCCAAAGCTTGAATGAAACTACCCAGTCAGGAGACCTTGATGCTAAGAGACCTGAATATATCAAATTATTGATGTAAGTATAATAAATTGATTTGCATCAAGTCACAAAATTAATATTTTGAAGTAGACATTACTGTATATGAACTCATTAAATGGCTTCCAGACCCCCCCCTCAACTCTCCAACTCTGCTGAATAGATGCTGTGGAGGAGCGGCCTGAATTTAATGGAGTAGACTAGAGGATGTGAAGGTTAGGAGGTTAAGGTTAAGGTTCTATGTGGGTAGATTCATGTGCAGACATGGGTCTGCATGGTGTGTGTGTGTGTGTGTGTGTGTGTGTGTGTGTGTGTGTGTGTGTGTGTGTTTCAAATGTTTTTATAATATTGCTTTTCTCTTGAAAGGTTGTAATGTCAAAATGGAATGATTTAATGAAATAATCAGCCACCATTTTGACACTGCCTAGTTCTGTCATATTTTCTGAGCAAAAGTACCTAATTTGCTCATAATCACAAGCCAAGGGCAGGCCGGTTTCTCGGAGGTAGCTATTGATAATTGTTTTACAACCTCCCCACCCATCTTGTTTTGTACTAGTAGCTTTTCTATTCCAAGTATTTGTCTCCAGTCATAAGAAACCAAGTTAAGCTAATCAGCCCTTCGTGACCTTCATGACACAAACAGACCCTATTTACAACAGTCATGTGACTAGCCTATTGGCAACAGCCTATACAACAGCCTACAAACTAGCCTATTGTTACCCTATGGGCAACAGTCATGTGACTAGCCCACCCATCTGCCTGCTGTCCACCACTTGATGTCAATACCTGTGCTTACCCACCCCTTCATGTTGATGTGAAACAGACCACCACCCAATCACCTTAGCAGCCTGCCTCCACCAAAGGAAAAGTTTAAAAAACTTTCAACCTCAAACAGCAGTGGCCACTGTTTTTGTTAAGCACCAGCCAGGCCATGTGTTCATTGAGCTATGGCTGCCATGTTTTTCTAAGCTTTGGCTCCCTCCCCTACCTTGGGGAGGTGAATCTCCTCTCTCTTTCTCCAATTTACTTTCTAAATAAACCATATTTTTCGATCTAACTTCTGTGCAATTCTTTGCATCTTTTGCGTGATCCCGAATCACAGACACCCTCCTCCTCCCCACCCCCCGCCCCACGCACCCCTTCCTTCCCCTTCCTTCCCCGTATAGCCTAACATTTTGGAGGCATCACTGGGATTCTGACCCAATATCTCTCACAATAAATTCTTCCTGGACTGAGATAGGATTGAAAATGAGAATGTGAGTTCCTCACAGAAATGAATTGATTTCCAAATTCTGGCTTCATGACTGGGTAGTAGGAAGAAAAAGTTAAGGTATTGTGATGATTTGCATAGGGTTGTGGGATAGAAACCAAATATGCTTGTTTCACCATTGCCAGCCACTGAATCAATTAGTGGCTCGGCTTCTCAGTCATAAATGAAAGAATAATTTAAAGATACATCAAATAGTGAAATAGAAGATTCATTCAGTTAGAAAATTGTTGGTTTCATTGTATTGATGTGCAAAGTGTTACGTGCAAGAGGAAAAAAATACATTATTTAACTGTTTCCCCTCCTCCTCTTTTATTTTCTTCTCTACCCTCTGCCATTTGATGCTGTGAATTCTTTAATAATGTATTCTAGAGTTTAGCTTCTTTGAAGGAGAGATTTATACATGTCAGGGTAACTAAACTCCAGTGATGAAATAACTTTTAACCACACATTCTTTTAAAGGCAACGATAAAGAATACCAGTTCCAGAGAAATAATCTCTCTTTTGCGTTGTCCTTAAGAGGTCTCTCGTTCCCTTTCACTTCTTCCCTCTTCCCTTCAAAATTCTTGCCTTCCAGTCCTTAATCCTACCAACTAATGGGATAATATGTGGCCAAGTACACTCTGAATTATTCATGGCTCCCTCATTCTTTTTGCCAAACACCCTTGTCAGCCCTTGGAGTGAAATGTCACTTGTATCTTTCTGAGTGAAATTAAACTAGACCAGACTTTGTTTAATGTGAATCCTGAAGGAGTGGGGTTGATGTTTCTGAGGAGAAAAGCATTCTATTGTGGAATCAATTGACTGTGGTGCCAAGCTACTTTTAAGTACACCCCTCAAAGAAGCAAAAGAAAGAAACACACAGAAATGCCAGTACATGGAGAACTGACAAAGCCAAGGTTGGATCTTTAAGTGCAGAAGCACATTATAGGCAGTCTCAGTTAGCACTGATTAAATTTTAAAATGGAATTTCTGAAGAGAGTAGTACACTTTCCCTAGAGTTTTGGAAAAACAGCTATAAATCAATCACCAAGTACAGCACTTTTAAACAAGCTCTCATTTGTAATATCCATTAAGTACCATAAGAAGATAAGGTATTTTATTATGTTCTCTTTATTTTTATGAGGCCACACAATCTCATTTTACTAACAGGGTCAACAACAAATGGCATTCAAGTAAGAGAGAAGGTTTTTTGCACTGTACTTACTTTCAGGTCAGCAGGTGAGGATGAAGCATCACTGTTTTCTTTGTCCATGATTAGGTGTTCTCTATGTGACCATCCAGGGGACTCTCAAAGCCAGTTTTTACCCCATTACTTGCTCTCTTGAGAAGAAATGAGGGAACGGTTGTTGCATGAAAGCTACCTCTCAGAGGAGTGGAATCAATTTACCTTCACCGGGTCCAGTTCAGAAACTGAAGCTGCCTCATCACTATATTGTCAATGTTAAAGGGACCTAGCACCCAGCTTTGCACCCCAAACCAGAAGCGTCTTCATGTAACTCTAAGATGAGTCAGACCTCTCAGAGTACAACCAGACTTAAGGCAAGGTTTTCTTACAAAAAACACAGTCCAGAAACCCCAAAATATTTACATGTCATTATGATTTTTGCCTGCCTCTACTAAAGCATATGAAGTGGTCTAACTTATGACTCTCAGCACATACCCTAGAAACATCCTTACAGCCCATTTCTCCTGCTTGGCATCTCTTGCATACTCCAGAAGTTGCTCTCCAGTCCTGTTCTCAATTGCCCAACCACACTCTCTGAAAACCCCCATCCAGAGGGTTTTTGGTTGTTATTATTATTATTATTTTCATTTATCTTTCTGCATTTAGTCCTCAGTAAATTCAGATTTCATTCTGATGTAAATCCCCTATTCCCATCTCTCTTACTCTTCCCAATGTCAATCTGAATTTGATCCAAGTGTGGGAAGAGCAACCCTGAGGGGCAACGTCAGAATATTTTTTAGTCAAATGGGAGAAAAAGATGGGAATTGCTGGAATACCCTGGCCCTGTGGGCACTGGGCGTCAGTGGAAAGCTGATCTGTGGCCCTTCCAAGGAGTAACACTGCTCTGCTGATCCAGATATAAACTCCAGTATCATTCCAGGGCTGCGCACATAGCAAGTGAGAAACTGCCTACTGAAAGTGGTAGAAGATTAGTTGAGTTGCCTCATACTTGAAATGTGATCTAACATGAAGAAAATAAAGCAGAATGACAAAAAAATCATGTCATGTTATACAAATTTTCTCACAGGATTTTGTTATTTATTAGTCACACTAATAAAATAACTAATAATGATTTAGATTTTATAAGATTAGGACATTTAAAAATAAGGCCTCTGTAATGGGTCAACCTTTCTGTATTATTCCGCTCCTTATTTCTAGAACTAACTCTTATTACACCACTATGTTTACTTAGCAGTGGCCACTAACAAAGGCTTTCCTTGACCAAAGTTTCATCAGGCTTCTCTGGCCTCTCTTTTCAGCTAGATCTTGTCCTTGGGCCCTGAGCTTTCTTTTGACCTATACCTCTGTCCTTAGGACAGCCTAAACCAATTGTAGCAAGAATCCCATTAATTCAGTTTAGCAGGAATCCCCCACCCTTGATATCCACTCACCTTTTATTTTTTTATTTTTTCACTGAAGAATGACCTTGAGACACTCCTGATATTTGATCAAGTGCTTTATCTCCTACCCTTGATGTCCTTGGCTTGCCTTTAGCAAGAATCCCCCTACCCTTAATGTCTTTTCTTGGTAATTTTCCATCTTCTGATCCCCACTCTGCTCATTGGCTACAGATCCCCAGCTGTATTTGCCGTGTTTGGAATTAAGCTCAGTTTCATAGAGAATTCTTTTTCTCCTATTATAATAGTACTGAATACAATATGTCTTTACTGCCTTTAACTAGTGCCTCCTGCTGTTTTTTGTTTTTGTTTTTTGACACCAGCAAGAGTGGAAAGTGGCAGCAAATAATAATAGGTTGCAATGTATGTACAGACTTTTAAAGTAATCATAAAACCAACTAAAGGCTATTGCTGATTATCATCGCGCCAGCAATGCTAAACAATGTCAGTGACAAAATACTCCTCCCTGAAAAAAGTCTTTAGTGTAAATTCTAAGCAATTCATGACATTACAACTAAGTTTTAATTATTGAGGTATTTATAGTTTCAAATGAGCACAGCCTTATTTTAATAAATAGTGCCATGTAGAAGTTGATTTGGAGAATTCTCAGTTGTACAGTTGGTCTAAAGCACAAGAGGAGAGGCCAGAGTAGCTAAGGTTGCCTCCCCACTGGCTCAGGGCAGATCTACACGCCCAGGGGAATCCACCATCCCCCATTGAAGCTGTGCCCGAACTCCTAGGCCAGTGGGAAGACATGGTGTCTGCAGGCCCAGCAGGCAAATGAGAGTGTGGGTGATGGAGGGTTCCTCAGGGCGCTGACCCAACAGGATAGTCTGTGACACATGTTCGTTTCAAGAATAAGTCTCTAATAGTCTGGAATCAATTGATCTGACTTAGGGCAGAGTCCTTGTCTCCAACATAACCCTGTGAGATTACATATCCCTGCTTTTAAACAGAAGATTCCAAGAAAGCAATAACAACACAATGATTGTAAAGACAAAGAAACAGAACTTCAATTATTTCATTTCTGTTCTTCCATGTGACCATTCAGAGTTAATTTATATTTAAAATGTAACACAGTTATACAGAGTGTGAACTGCAAGGTATAATATTTTTATATGTAATATTTTAAATGCAGTACTTGTCTTCCTGATTTGATTTTTACTAGCATATACACAAAGTTGAGCAACATTTTTTTCTAGGCATTATTATTATTAATTTCATATCATGATTCTTACTGAAAACAATTTCATTGTATAGAGGAAGAGATTGTTAAGAAATGATCCACTCCAGGAAGGCACATCTGTTGGGTCAGTGCCCTGAAGAACCCTCCATCACCCACACTCTCATCTTCCTGCTGGGCCTGCAGACACCATGTCTTCCATGCCTAGGAGTTCGGGCACAGCTTCAGTGGGAGATGGTGGATTCCCCTGGGCATGCAGATCTGCCCTGAGCCAGCGGGGAGGCAACCTTAGGCTACTCTGGCCTCTCCTCTTGCACTGGGGCCCTTCTGTCCCACAAGGTTTGGGACTTTGGCTGAGGCCCTAAGCAGCTAGGCATCCCACAGCTCACTAACCTGAACAAGTAGTAGATACAGCAAGTCCCCTATATATGAACCTTCACGATGCAAACTTTTTTTTTGAGTCGGCATCTCACTCTGTCATCCAGCCTGGAGGGCAGTGGCACACTCATGACCACCCCAGTATCCACCTGGTGGGCTCTGGCGATCCTTCAGCCTCAATCTTCCAAGGAGCCGGAACTACAAGTGCAAGCTACCACAACCGGCTAAGTTTTTATCTTTTTATTGTAGAAACGAGGTCTCACCAAGTTGCCCGGGCTGGTCTCAGACCCACAGGCTCAGGCAATCCACTCGCCTCGGCCTCCCAAAGTGCTGGGATTACAAGAGGAGCCACCAAGTTCGGCCAAGCTGCAAACTTTCAAAAATGCAAACGCGCATTCACATGGCCAATCATGTAAGTTAGTTCACATGTCTGGCATACATTGTCTCGAGTGTGTCTCCTCTACAAGTGGTTGTACTTTTGTGTACTTTACTGTACAGTACTGTATAGAGTACAGTAGTACAGTATCTTTATTTCAAGCCCAGGATGTCCAGAAGCAAGCATAAAAGCAGTGGTGATGTAGTTGGTACAGTACTGTATAGACAATTGTGTTAGTTGGGTACCTAGGCTAATTTTGTTGGACTTATGAACAAATGGGACTTAGGAATACACTCTCGGAATGGAATTCGTTCATATGTAGGGGACTTACTGTAATCTTCCAACTGGCATATTCACTGGCATGTATCATGGTTGGGCAAGAGCCGGAAGTGAAGCTATCCATAGATGGTGGTCAGCACAGGGTGGAACCCAGACTACAAGAATAGGAGAAAATCCATGGAAACCCCATCATGTATGTATTGTAAGAGGACTCCTACCGGGACTTCCCGAATGTGGCCATTGTTGGCTACCACAGACCAAAAAGGAACTTTGTCTTTAGAGTCATTTATTTCAGCAAATCAAGGTGATGATGTGGAAGCTAAGAAATTAAGAAATGACTAGGTTTACCAGAACATTTGAAACTCAAAGACAATTTCTTCCTGAAAGCAAAATAAGGAATGGCCACCCATGAGAAATCGTTATATTTATTCATTCAGTTTTCTAGTATTTCATTTTTCATCTTGGTTATATTTTTAAAATGAAACATTTTCTACAGCTGTGAATTAGGTTAAACAGGACAATGTAGTTTCCATTTTATGCTTCAGTTGTTATATTAAACCCCATCATGTCACAGAACTAAAAAAATCATTTAAAAGTCAAGGATTTTTTTTCTGTGATATGTTGGTTAAAATGTAGAAAGATATTAAGTGTCTTATAGAAATAAAATGTAAGTATAGGTCAAAAGGCAAGTCACTAGTCAGAGAGGAAAACTATAATTCTCATGGTAAAACACCAGTACAAACATACTTGTACAGCATTTACCGCTAAACAGAGAGTGCTTATAAATCCAAATGCATTAAACAGAAGTTTAATCGTTTATTATAGTCCTAAGAAGAAAAATCTAGCCTTTTAAATATTTTGTGCTTGAATATATTACTATAAACATAAAGACATTTGTGAAATCTTGTTTTAGTCATTTTCTTTATAAGGTCACAGCACTGTACTGTCTTCATTTTTGGACAAAGCTGCCTCAATTCTAAGTGGTCTAGATTCCATCTGCCTATCATTTTTTTGGTTTATAAATACTAAAATCAGTAAAATAAGTGTTTTTCAAATCTGCAGTTCTCATTTTTGTGTTAGAGAATGCTTCTTCTTTAAAAGAGTAGGTATTTCTGTTCTGCAACTTTTTTTTCTACTTTAGTTCTTTAAAAAAAAAAAAAGATTTATCCCAGTTTATCCCAGTTAGAACATCCTACCATTGTGTGCTTAAAAGAGATTACGGTTGTCCATAATATTCTATCTTTTCAATATATAAACTATGACTAAGTGCATGAATGTGTTGCATTTTTAGAAAAAATAAAACAAACTTCATCTTTAGTTTTCCTCAGGATTTAAATGAACACGTAGCTGTTCGTTTACACGTACCAGTTTTTTTAAAGAACGCAAAATGCTTTCACCCCAACAAAACTATTTAAGAGCCAATGAAACAATGAAAGGGTTAGAAAGCTATTTATTTTTAATGTAAATGTATGTGCTGGAGCATATTTAAGCTATTGTAGTTGCATGTGCACAATGTAATTTAACGCTAGTCTAAAGAGTGCTTGTAACTTGAGGGGGAGGCATAAGGTTTTACTTAAGTAATCTGTGTACTATGGATTTTTCCTCCTTCTAAGTGTATGATTTCTGGCTACTTGAGTAGTTTTTGTTGATATTGGCAGAAAGTTGAAACTTCGGATGATTAGGAAATTGAGATTATGGGCTGCTTTGGGCCCCCTCAAACAGCCCATTGCATCATTGTTCATATTAGCAACATATTTGGTGGTGATGGGGAAATATAAGGGTGAAGTATGTAGAAGGTAGTTTAAAGATAACTCATGCATAATTTTCCCTAAACTGCATAGATGAATTAGAACTGATTTCAATAAAAAATATTTATAAAGTATATACAAAGACATCTATGTTAGAAAAGAGGGAAGCATATATAAATTCAGTTGGATTGTGTTTTACTTTTTGGTGTGGAAATTTAAGACAAACAATGCTGCTTGTGGGTTTTTTAATTTCTTTATAAAAAACATTTAGAAAATAGAAGTGTGAATGTCAAAAATTCTGCATTTGAAAGACGTCTCAGCGGGGCACGGTGGCTCAGCCTGTAATCCCGCGCCTTTGGGAGGCTGAGGTGAGTGGATTGCCTGAGCCCGCGGGTTCGAGACCCACCTGGGCAGCGAGACTTCATCTCTACAATAAATAAAAAAAATCAGCCAGGCGTGGTAGCGCATGCCTGTAATCCCGGCTACTTGGAAGGCTGAGGCGGAAGAATTGCCGGAGCCCAGCAGGTCTAGGCTGCGGTGGCCGGGAGCGGCCACTGCACTCCAGTCTGGGTGACAGAGTGAGACTCCAATTCAAAAAAAAAAAGAAAGAAGTCTCATTTGTCAGTGGCTTCACGAAACAAAGTCAAAAACAACTATGGAAAGTGTGTTTGTTTTGTCTGAATAACTTGCTGCGAATTATGTTCTCTTTTAGGTGTGTGAAAGCTCTCTGCTATTTTATTATCATCTTTCATTTTGTTAAATCAGTATGTTGTTTAGGGGCTAGTTAATTATGCCAGCATTTTTCAAGTTTATGTTTCTGTATTATGAGAAGTTACAGTAGTACCATTTTTATTAGTTTGAATGACATCAGACCTTGAAATAAATCTTGACTAAGTGGTTAAAAAAAAAAAATCCACTATAGCTGTGTGCTGTGGCTCATGTCTACAATTCTATTACTTTGGGAGGCTGAGGCAGAAGGATGGTTGAGCCCAGGAATTCCAGACCAGCCTAGGCAACATAGCGAGACCTCATCTCTACAAAAGTAAAAAAATAAAAAATTAGTCTGGTGTGATGGCATATACCTGTAGTCCCAGCTACTCAAGAGGCTGAGACAGAGGGATTGCCTGAGCCCAGGAGGTCAAGGCTGAGGTGAGCCGTGATTGTGCCACTGCATTTGAACCAGGGTGACAGAGTGAGATTCTTGACCCCAAAAATAGAATAAAATAAAATAAACTCTAAATGAACAAATAGATGATAAAGCAAGTATAGCAAAATGTTAATGATAGAATCTAGGTATGGGTATAAGCATTTACACTATAAAATTCCTTCAACTGTATGTTCAAAATTTTTTTTGATGAAATATTAGGGGAGAGCAATGATCGTTGCTGGGAGTCAAAAGCACTAGATAAGTCACTGGTTTTGAGTAATAATGAAAAAAAAGCTGAGGTGTAAGATAAATAATCTTTCAACAAACTTGGTGATCATGCGTTGATCTCCTTGTTGCTTTTACTGAAATGGAAGTTCTGGTACAGAGTTCCTTCAATCCCTGAACATATGACCAAAGACAATCACAACAGCCAGCTCTATGTTGGTGTTTTTTCCATCATAACCAGCTTTAGAGATAGTGGAGAGATTTCTACTTCTTTCCCAGGAGACCCCTGTGGTAAGTCAAGTGGGATAGGTGTCTGCAAGCTGGCCAGCTAAGCAGATGGTGCACTATGACCTGGATCAAAGGAACAGTGTCTATCCATTGGATGCAGTGATTACTGGAGACACATACCTCAGCAATACATGAATTCAACACATGAAAACATTTTAAACGTTTCAACCTTCTATCCCAGGTCTGAGACCAGTGCATCCTGAAGACTAGAGGTAGGATCAAGTTATCTATCTAACACGAACAAAGTTCTGTGCTCCTGCCAGAGAAGACACTTAATGGGAGGTGATGCTTTCGTCTTTGCCTAACCGGAGGAGAGGCCAGCTCTTCAGCAACTGAGAAATGAATTTCTACTACCTAGGAACCACTTCCCTCTATTATGATAAATGGCCACATGCAAAGTTGCCATCTGATCACCACTCTCCACTGAGCTCTCTGCAGAGGGGGAGTAAATCCCCAGAAATCCCAAGGTTGTACAGGATGCTGGGAAGTAAGCCAGACATGATACACTATATCACCCTTAGTGTCCTGTAATAAAGTAGTATGACAATGATCCTGACTCCCCTTTCTCTGCTGACTCACAGGAAGCATGATCCTAATCTTTTGGGTCATACCACATGGATCTTTTTAAAAAGTGATGATCGTAGTCTGGCATCCAAAATCTGGATTATTTTAATATCCCCCTAACTGGTTTTCTTCCTCTGGGCTCATCCCTCAGCCTGAAAGTGACCCATGAGCACATCACTGCTAAATAAATCTTAAAATGTCTCTAATGGCACTTCCTTTCTTGACAAATGGCAGGCCTTTTATCCAGTCGCCCTAGCCTGGCATTCAAGGTCTTCCTCAGTGTGGTACCAGGCTACCTTTCTGACTGTGTCCTCCTGTCACATATACTAGCTCTGTTCTATTATTACGTATTTTCTATCTTTATTTTTCCATTGATTTCCTCCATCTGTTTACTGAATAGTTTTATTACATACTAACCATGTGACAGTTATCAAATATTTTTTTAAATGAATACACATAAAGCTGCCCTTAAGAAACTGTCAGCAGAAGGGGCAGACATGTAGGCTACTGATTATAACATTATCTAGTAAGTACCATCACAGAGATATGAACACACACTCTAGAACTGTAAAGGAAGCCTTTTTCCCGGAATCTTGTGCCCCTAATCTATGCTAGTATTCAAATCCTAACCACTTTCCACACCCTGCTTGTAACTCTCCTATGAGCCTTTACACCCCAGTGCATAACACTCTCTTCTTCCTCCTAAATCAAAACTCCTGTAGTACATACCAATACTTGAGGCCTTAAATAATATTATAATTCATCAAGCACTACTTTGTAGCATCTCTAACATTGTCTGGTTGATTACTTAGCTTGTCATATGTAAGAGGGAGCCCTAAAAAACTGGAGTTTATTTATAAAAAATTGTGTTGCATGTTTAAACTTCAGTCACCTTCACAGTACTTTCCATTTGAGGCAATACACCTATGGAGATGCTTTTTTCACTGCTCAAAACAGTTTTTGAAATTCTGGTACCTTTTAGTCCTTCTGGCCAGATTTTGTTTCACTTCTTTCACACTGGCAAAATGTTTCCCTTTGAGAATTTTTTTCATCCAGAAACAAACAAACAAACAAAAAAGTCACTTGGGGTTAGATTGGGTAAATAAGGAGAGTGGGACACGGGGGTCATGCAGTTTTTGGTCAAAAAACCACTGAACACTCACCCCGGTGAGAGCGAGTTTTTTGTGTAAATCACTCATCATGAAATGGGCAAATATATTGAAAGGATCTCCCCAAAAAATTCACTGAAGCTGAACGCAGCCTCCCACAACAAAGTTAGCTGGTACACTGATGCTAATAAGTTCCTATAACACCTACCTAGTGGAGGAAGCCTGTACTACAAAAAATAATTCCAATTTTTTTGAGTGTTCCCCTTGTATATCCTATCTCCAACAAAACTCCAAGCCTCTTGAAGACTAGGTTCTTGTATTCTGCCCTTCCATGTAATAGCCTTGGGAAGGGTACAGGGATTGATAGCCCCCTTGGGAATTAGTTGTGTCTTGGATTTGGTTTCACCTTATTTACAAACTAATAAACTAGCCTATTACTATTTCATAGGTGCTGGAAAAGCATGTGAGATTCATGGCTCAGCAAGAGACATGATTTCACTGGGTTCTCTTTTCCCCTCAAGTCCCACAGGGGTGATAAGTGTGGTCCAGATGGACGCCACACACACAGTGGGTTTTCATCACAGCTATGGAACGCTGAGCTTGGAGAATCCACCATTGTTACAGTAAACAATAAGCAAGTCTGCTCATTGTTCAAGATGGAGATATTACCACCTCCCCCAAGGTTGATCCCACAAACACACCCTAAGAAATGGTCAAGATAGAGAAAACATGGGTCCTGGCATTCCTGGCATACATGGTATATTTGTTTCCCCTGGATGCCAAAAACTCGAGGGCTCAAAACATCAGAAATGTACTGTCTCGCAGTTCTAGAGGCTAAAAGACCAAAATCAAGCTGTTGGCAAGGTCAGTTGTCCTTGGAAGCCAGTAGGGCAGAATTTTTCCTCGTGTCTTCCTAGTGGCTTGTGGTTTACCAGCAACCCTTGGTGCTCCTTGGTTTGCAGCTGTTGCACTTCAATCTTTGCCTCTGACATCACGTGGCATTCTCCCCTTATGTGTTTCTGTGTGTCTTCTCTTATAAGGATGCCAGCTCTGTTAGATTAAGGACCCACACTACTCTAGTAGACTTCACTTTCACCAATTAATTACATCTGCTAACCCTATTCCAGAAAGGTCACATTCTGAGGTAGTGGAAGTTAGACTTCAGCATTTTATTTTTTGGGAGACACAATTAAACCTATAACACTCAGCAAAGCCTGTAGGAGTATGAGAGACCCTTGGAGAATTGTCTCTCTCAACAGAGTTAACTTGCTTCTAATAGCTCTGCAAAAATTCCAAAGTCTGGTCCTATTCTAACATAGCTGCAGGTGGCATTCTTACCATTTTATCCAGATGTTATCCTGAAACTCTACCCTACTCCTCTGATGCTTCCTCTGTGGTGGACAGCAGGGAGGATGGTGACTTAGTCTGGTCCAGAACAAGCCGTGAGTACACAGTCCATAGTCAGTCATGTTAATCGCAAGAAGAGAAGGTTCAGACAAGAGTGGCCTGCCATTAAACTAGACCAGTAATGGAAGAGTAAGGAGGTGGATGACTAATGCCTCTCTTCTTTGTGGTTCAGCAGCCCTTCTCAAGATCTCTTTTTCCTTTTTTAATTGCCTAATATGAGACGGGCTCAATTCCACATAAACATGAGATTGGGCTAAGGGACTTTGGGTAAACGAGCCCAGAAGCTATGCCACTTCACAAACCTAACCATACAAACCTAACCATACAAACCCGAGGAGGCCCAGATGGGCCCAAGTTGGTAAACAACACTCTCACAGAAAGCCATCACCTTATGGGCTAACGTAGCATCTGGCTCACAGCAGGCGCTAAATCTGATTTATGTTGGAGGAAGAAATGAACTTGTTCTACTAAAAAGTATTGACTTTGGAAATTATACAAAGGTCACTAGATCACAAAGGAATGCTTTAAAAAATGACTTTGAAAATCAGAATGGCAGGATAGAACTGGAGAAAGAGCAGAATGATGGAAAATGAGAGCAATTATGACAGAAAGGATGACATAAAACAAATGAATCAGAATGAACTTTGGCACAGAGAAGTATGGAGGAAAATGAGGACTAGAAATGAGTGGAGGAGAAAGCAAAAATATGGAACAATTAAATACTTTTAAATGTATACCCATGGCTTAAATTGCCTGGGAAGTCTTTCACTCCCTGGCAGCCAAGGGTCAAGTCCTGTCCCACTCTGGCAGAGTTAGCTTCCCTACCAAGTTCATCTCAGTCATGTCGTTCAGTGCTTCCAGTTTCTCTGGTGTTTAGAACTTTCTTCATACCAACTTTTCTATAGACCATGTACACATTCTGGCATCTGAAATAATACTATTCAACTGTTTGCTCATTATCCTAAATAATTCCCAATTAGAGTCCCCAAAAGCCTAGCTGTAACTTAATAATGGCAAACGAGAGAAATGCCCGAGTATGTGTTCTGGTAATTTCTATCAAAAGCTCAGGTGTGGCTGGATGTGGTGGCTTATGCCTGTAATCCCAGCACTTTGAGACGCTGAGGAAGGAGGATTGCTTGAGCTCAAGAGTTTGAGATCAGCCCAGGCAACATAGCGAGATCTTGTCTCTAAAAAAATAAAAAATAAATAGGCCTGACAAGCCTGGCGTGGTGGTGTGCACCTGCAGTCCCAACTTCTTGGGAGACTGAGGATCTGAGGAGAAAGGATTGTCTGAGCCTGGGAGGTCAGGACTGTGGTGAGCTGTGAGTGGTGCCACTGCTCTCCAGCCTGTGTGACAAAGTAAGACCCTTACTCAAAAGAAAGAAAGAAAGAAAGAAAGAAAGAGAGAGAGAGAGAGAGAGAGAGAGAGAGAGAGAGAGAGAGAGAGAGAGAGAAAGGGAGAAAGAAAGGGAGAAAGAAAGGGAGGGAGGAAGGAAAAAAGAAAAGAAAAAAGCTTGGGAGCATAGCCAAAAACCAAAATAAAAACATCAGTGAAACAAATGCTACCCTACTCCTCCCCTCAATAAATAAATAAATAAATAAATAAATAAATAAATAAATAGATAAATAAAATAAGTATTTCAGAATGGAACTAGACCCTTTCTACTAAAAATGATTTTGACTTTCCCACATTTCCTATCCTGATAGAGGAAGTCACATGGGTACTGGAACAGTTGCTTTTTTTATTTTTTATTTTTCTTTTTTCCAATTTGCTGCCATAGGTTCAGTTTTGTTCCAGTCAATATGTACAATGTATCTGTGTGGTCCTTGCAACGTTAACTGATAAGTTACTTTTTATTCATTTTCACTGACATTTCCATTTGATTAGGTTTATTTAAAACCAAAGGGTATCTGAGATAGGTGTTTATTTACCACATAGTCCCCCAGCTGTCACACTGATATGCATCTCCTTTGAGAATTCTAAAATATGGTTGGTTAAGTTCAGGGGCCTAGCAACAGGATGCAGGATTTGTCCAGTGGAATTTTACAGCTTCTCCAGCAGGCTAAGTGCCTCTGGCTTTCCGAGGGTACTTGCTGGCATTCTCTCACTGTGTCTTCAAGCATGAAGGGCATGTAAGTAGATGTCTCTGCTAAGCAATCATTCAGTACATCAATTTGCTCCAATGGGCCCGAAGGAGCTTTATCTTAAATGGTACTTTTGCACTTCTTTCATAAATTAAATTTCACTAGAAGTTTTTGATAGCACCCCCCACAGTTAGACACAGCTACCAAATCCCCTTACTCAGAGATGCAAGCTCTGCAGACTCACTTATAAAATGGTTTGGGGTTTTAGCAAACCAGTGGAGGATAGTATCTGTTCACAGGGCTGGTGTCAAAATGTGACAGTCATTGTTCTCCATAGTAATCCAAAGTCACGAAATACGACTGCACAGCTGGTGGGCTTTGCTTCCTGGCTTTTTTTTTTTAAAGGTGGGGTCTTATTCTGTTACCCAGGCTGGGGTGCGGTAGCAAAATCATGACTCACTGTAGCCTCCACCTGCTGGGCTCAGGCGATCGATCCTTCTGCCTCAGCCTCCCCAGTAGCTGGGATTACAGGCATGCACCACCATGCCTGGCAAATTGTTGTGATTTTTGTAGAGATGAGGTCTTGCTATGTTGCTGAGGCTGATCTTGAACTTCTGGGCTCAAGCAATTCTTTTGCCATGGCTTCCCAAAGTTCTAGTATTACAGGCATTAACCACCACACTTGGCCTCTTCCTGACCCTTCTTATAATCAACCTACATCAGCTGAGGGAGTCTGTGTCCTGTACAATACCCTGAGGGTAGTATGCTGCCTGATTATAGCCGGTGATCAGTAAATTTTGGCTGGTGTGTTAATTAAATATTAAATAATAACATCTATTAATTACTATGAGGTAATGAATGCACCATTGCCAAAGACCTACTTTCACCATCCTTTTTTCTTTTACTACAGAAAGGAGTATTACAGACTAGTTTTCTTCTCAAAATTAAAATTTGCTCTCAAAGAGAATGTCTCACTCATCTTACCCTAGTCCTGGCTCTAATTGAAAGACTCTAAAGGAAAAACAATTACATAACATCTGCACAACTTTGCAAGAATAACTATGATCAAGAATCATATGTTAAACTTTCTTTTTTTTTTTGAGTTGGAGTCTCACTCGGTCGCCCAGACTGGAGTGCAGTGGCCGCTCTCGGCCACCGCAGCCTCGATCTGCTGGGCTCTGGCGATCCTTCCTCCTCAGTCTTCCGAGTAGCTGGAATTACAGGCATGCGCTACCACGCCTGGCTGATTTTTTTTTTTTTTTTTTTAATTGTAGACACGAGGTCTCGCTGCCCAGGCGGGTCTCGAACCCACGGGTTTAGGCAATCCACTCACCTCAGCCTCCCAAAGGCACGGGATTACAGGCTGAGCCACCGAACCCAGCTGTTAAACTTTCAAATGTAAAACAAGCTACCCAAATATCTGTTATTTACAACGGACCCCCCTCAAAACAACTTATTTATTTTAAAATGTGTATTTATTTTTACATGTTTAAGCTTCAGTCATCTTCAAAGTACTCTCCATTTGTTGCAATAAAACATTTCCCTCTGAGAACTTTTTTCACTGGGGAAACAAAAAATGTCTCTCGGGGCAAAACTGAGTGAATGGGGAGGGTGGGGCTTGGGGGTCATGCTGGTTTTGATCAAAAATTGTTGAACACTCAGCATGGTGTAGACAGGTTGTTCATGTAAATCACCAATTAGAAAATGGGCAAACATGTTGAGAGAATAAAAAAAAATTCACTGAAGCCAAACTCAATCTCTTACGGCACTAGCTGATACACTGATGCCGATGGATTCCTAGAACACTTACCCAGCAGAAGTCTGTACTATGAAGGGCTCACACTCCAAAAACTGATTCCTTTTTTTTTTTTTTGAGAGCCCCCTCAGATATACATAATGATTCTGGAAATAATTAAAAACATCTTTAAGATGGGTCCAGAGAACCACACATATCTGTGCTTTTCTGAATTATAGACAGGTGAGCTCCACTTCATGTTCCTGCTAGGGAAAGTGCTAGTAAGTGCAAGGACTACATCTTGACCTTTTTATCTTGTAGAGCCCAGCATTGTGTCTGAAATGTAGAAGGCACATTGTATAATAGAATTCAAGACTCTGGAATCATAATGTCCAGAGTTCAAATTTCAGTTCCCTCTCTTACAATCTTTGGGACCTTGGACAATTCTTTAATCATTCTAATCCTTTCCTTATTTGGAAAATTATGTAAATACTCGCCTTGCAGACTTGTTATAAGCATTAAAGGAGATGGATTAGATCGGTGCCTGACATTTAGTAGGCACTTAATATGGTTTGAATGTATGTGTTTCTCCAAAATTTTTATGTCAAAACTTAAACTCCAAGAAGATGGTGTTAAGAGATGAGACCTTAAGAAAAAAAAAAAAAAAGAGGTGAGACCTTCAGGAGGTAATTAGGCCATGAGGGCTCTGTCCTCATGAATGGGATTAATGCCCTTATAAAAGGGGCTTCAGAGAGCTGCCTATTTATTCTGCCATGTGAGGATATAGTGTTTGTCCCCGCTGGAGGATGCAGCAACAAGGTGCCATCTTAGAAGAACAGAGCGAGATTTCACTAGAAACCAAATCTGCTGATGCCTTGGTCTTGGACTTCCCAGCTCCAGAACAGTGAGAAATATATTTCTATTATTTATAAATTACCCAGTCTAAGGTATTTTCTTGCAGCAGCCCAATGGACTAAGATAATTCTTCTTGAGTGATATTCTCATAGGTCATTATTTTTCTCTTCAGTTTGTCCTGAAATGGGATTTCTTCTCATGCAGAGTTTCTATGTGAGCTAAGCTCATTCCATTATAAGACTGATGCAATGTTCTCCCAAAGAGTTATTGATCCAAGAATGTGGAACCAGAATGGACCTTTAGCTGTATCCTACAGAAGGCCATTCAATATCTGTTTCATTAAAATAAAGGTCAGTAAGACAATATTTTCCCTAAGCTCATTAGAACCATAGGGAGATTTATCCTTGCCCTTCAAAATTGCTTTACTTTCTCAGCTGAGGGCTATAAAAGTTGACATATTTATTTTGATAATATATTATAGGCTCACAGCCACATCAGATCTTTGATTTCTCTGAATGATAAATCAATTAACCATGTTTCACTTTAGCTTTCTTGCCTAAGACATTAAAGTAGAATTCTGGAAACAATTTCTGTTCTGGTGCAATATTTTTCAATAATTCTTACCAGACAAACTTTCTGTCTCAAGCAACTCCTTCATAGTGTCATTAACACGCATGAATTGTTTACAGATTCAATGTGCTCTGTGGCAGAAATGAAAAATGCTGGGATTTGGGACAGGGTACCTAGCCATCATAACATTCCTTTGCAACTGCCCAGGAAGAACACCAAATCCCACTAACAATCTAGTATGTAGATGATGTCTTTCAAAATAGCCACAAAAATTTTAAAAAGTGATAATACTAATGAGAATGTAGAGAAATAGCCATATTTACACTTTGCAGGTGAGGCTCTAAACTGGTAGTGTGGATGGTAATTTGACAATGTTAATCAAAAATGGCTATTTAACATCTAGGAAATTATCTTAAGGTCATTACTGCAAAGGCTATGAGGATTTTTCTTCTAGCACTAATTTTAATGATACAAATTGGAAAACATTCTGAAATCCAGCAATAAAAGATTAATAAGATGAAAGATAACATCCATTTAAGGGATTTTTCAATGAAAAATTATTCAGTCATTTCCATGTGGAAAAACTTTCCAGGTAGAAAAAACCAGCCTCCTCTTTTGATCTTGTTGGGGCATCTCCATTAATCACATCCTCCTCTTTCCTGAGACAATATCTACCCTCCCTTTTCTAGGAAGCTTTAACAATGAATGAGTTGCAGCTGAGCGAAACTACTTTACTACCAAGGAATCATAAAGATGAAGGTATTCTAAGCACGCTACACTGATTACATATGCATTTTAACAAGCTAGGATGATATGCACTAAATTGTGGAGGATGAGATTAAAGAGGGTTGTTCACATTCCCTGAACTGTTTGAATATTTTACAAAGTTTTACCAAGGGGAAAAAAAATCTATCTATTTTGAAATTTAATATAAGGGAAAATTATCAAACTGGCCCATTGCACAAATACCTTGAAGCTAGAGTTACAGTCAATAAATTATGTGAAACACTAAGATACATGTTATTAATAAAGCAGTAGCAAGATAATAAAATGGGGACAAGCCAATGTCTAGATTCACTGTGTGTTTTCCAAAAAGCACTGCCCTGGAGACTCATCTATTATGGATTATGTCCCAACTGCTGATTGCAGTGCAAGGCAATTTTGACTTAATCATGTCTTGATGAAAAGATTAATGTTTAAAAATATGCAATTATCTTTCTTTTATTTACTGGGTGCGCTTGTTGGCAAAAAAACTAGATATGAAAATTCCCATTACAATTTATAACATGCCAACATAGAGAACAGCTGAGCAACTGAGGCCCAGAAGAATCCTAACTCAACTGATCCCATAGTCAGGGTTTTAATGGTACAGTGGGAGTATTACTGACATAGCGTTTGCATAATGATTATTCAGAATTTACTCTCCCTCAATCACCAACATCTGCAATTAGAAAAAATACATAGCATGCTAAGTAGGTTCATAATTTAGGAAGGGAGAAAAAAAATACATGACTATACTTTGGATCCAATCAAGCTATTGGATTATTCTGTGAAGCTGAAATGAGTAAATAAACTATGAAGGATTGGCACCTACCCTTTGAAGTGGTTCTTACACAATGCTTGGGGATAGAGACTCTTATGTTACTCAGAGGATAGAGTAGCCTTAAGCTTGTTCATCATATGTACATGGTGAGGGCATTACCTTGCCCATGTGAAAGATGGCCTAGGATCTACATTATTCAAGAAGCTGGCCTTGGCTTGCTTATTTATTTATATTTTTTTGAGTTGGGGTCTCACTCTGTCACTCAGGCTGTAGTTCAGTGGCACAATCATGGCTCACCAGTCTTGACTTCCTGGATTCAGGTAATCCTTCCACCTCAGACTCCGGGACTATAGGCACGTGCCATCACGCCCAGCTAATTTTTTTTTTTTTAAGAGATGAGGTCTCACTATTCTGCCCAAGCTCATCTTGAACTCCTGGCCTCAAGTCATCCTCCCTCCTTGGCTTCCTAAAGTACTAAGATTATAAGCGTGAGCCACCGCGACCGGTCAACCTTAGTTTAAATGTGGAAAATTTGTTTTCAAACTGTACAAGGGAACTAGGCTTAAAAAGCACTTGTAAGAATGATGTTCTCATTTCTGTCAATAATGCTACCATAATTTAAAATTTTCTTTTTGCTGTACAGTTACCATAGCAGTGAAAGATTGGTAGTCAACAGAATTATTTTCATTTCAATGACTGAGTAAATTAGCAGTTTTGCTAATTTGAGGCCACTGCAATTACATTTACTATCAACAATAGTGCTGCGATCTATTATGCCATTAAATCTTTCTGAAAATGGTAATAAAATGGCAGAATGCCTGCAAATGAAAAACAAGATCTCAAATGCAAATGCAAAACGGGGAAAGAGGAAAATAAGTTTCAGGCCCTAGTTTGGATCACTTCTGGTGATTTGGGGAGCTAAACATATATTGAGACAATTTATTCTTTGACCTGATACACTGGGCTCTCATTCTCTGTTATCGTCTACCCTAATCTCCACCACTCTGCGTAAACCTCTGCCCTAGGGCCCCCAATTTTTCAAAAGCCTCCTCTTTAGGTTGCAATGCTCAGATAGGTCTGACGGGGTGAGAGTCTAAGGGCCAGGTGGGATGGTGTTGGGAGGAGAAAATGCCCAGGTGCTGGGGAGGCTACCATTATCCCTACTGCTTGCCCCTCACCCCAGCTGGGCTCTAGCACTACCCTGGATTTTGCAGTCTGCTTCCTGCTGGCTCTTGATTGTGCTGTTTTCCTGTCTCTCAGGGTCACTGGTACAGCAATGAGACAGCCAGAATGTGGTGGAAGACAGAATAGGCCACACTCTGAAAGCTCTCTTCCAGCCCATCTCCTTCCTGATGGAAGCTATGTCCCAGGCCCCTACCCCCGATCCCGAACAGGGAAAGAAAACACCTTGTATCTTTCCAGGAATTTCCTCCCAGTTTAATTTCACTTTTTGGGATCCATCAACTTCCTTCTCTTCTTCCTGCTCTTACTCTTGTGGCAACTCCAAGGTAAAGTTTAAGGAAAGGATTCAGCTGCTGTGTTTGGGTGACATCTTTCCAGGAATGGGCAGTTCACCAATGGCTGTCAAAGGGTTATTACAGCTCCTACAGGATACATTAAGCATTGACCTACAGGCCAATTTTTGTTAGCATAAGCTTTTTTTCCTTTTTACATTAAATGTCTGTGTAAAATGGTATGGTGAATCCTAATATGCAAAATTGACAATATTACAGTTGCTCTGGTTGAAGCAGGAGCGGCAACTCAGGTTTCTACTGTCTAAGCAGCCCTTTCTCCATGGAGACCCCATAGGAACCTCGGGGGAAGCGGTGAGGTATTTGTTCAGACATAGATCCTCTTCCCCCCAAGTATTTGGCTTCTTTCTGCCCCCTCCCACAGGGAGCATTCTCTGGCCAAGACTGGTCTCTGCAGAATATGCACATTCCCAGTAAGGAGTTACAGGGTACAGGTAATTAAGCAGAGCTGAGAACCATGTGGGTGGCACCCTTACTCACTGTGATTGTAACCACTGCTTAGCAAGTTGAATAATTAACTTGCTTGACTATAAAACTGCTTGCTGTTCTGAGGTGTGGATTCTTTCTTCACTAGGTGCTTCTTTCTTCAACCAACCAGCTGCCATCAGTGCCTCCTGTAAGTTCTAATAAACTAATGACTTTCCCACTGGACCTCCAGTGACTTCTTTGGAATTTGTAAAGGACCTTATGTGTGAACCCTCTCAGACTTGGGGCTACCACATTACAGAAGCCTAGAATTACAGAAGACAGTCTGAAAAACTACCACCCAAACATTTAGACAATGTCTGTAGTTCCATTTCTTCATTTTTGTGTTAATTTATGATTCATTATATGGATAAAAGACCTTACTTTTTTCTTACTAGATGTATCTTTTGTTTGTTTCTACTGATAAGAAATAATAAGATGAATCAGTAGTCCTCAGATTTGTTTGTACTTTTAATTTTTTTTTTTTTTTTTTGAGCCAGAGTCTCATTGTATTGCCCAGGCTGGAGTATAGTGGCATGCTCATGGCCACTGCAGCCTCGACCTGCTGGGCTCAGGTGATCCTTCCGCCTCAGCCTTCCAAGTAGCTGGAACCACAGGCATGTGCCACCATACCCGACTGATTTTTTTGTTTATTGTAGAGTCGAGGCCTCGCCATGTTGCTTAGGCTGGTCTTGAAACCCTGAGCACAGATAATCCTCTCACCTTGCCCTCCCAAAGTGCTGGGATTACAGGCGTGAGCCACTGTACCCGGCCTTAATGTTTTCTAGCCATGCAAAAAGAATCGTGAAAACTTGTCCATCTTGGGCAGATCTCAATCTCGGGTAATATCCAAGGGTTTTAGAGGTTTAGAGCCTTTAAATAACTTTAGAAGAGCAAGCTATATTGCCTACAATTCCTGGATGATGAAAAAAAAAAAAAAGAAAAACAGTATAGATATCAGCATCAGACCCGGGGTCAGGCCTGTAGGAGAAGTGAATGCTAGAGAAGTAAAACCCCCTGTCCTTCATTCAACCCCCTATCTACCTATTCATTCAGCAAAACCAGCCATCTATCCATCCATCCACCCATCAGACAAGTCCTGGACACCTGTACAAGAGCTCCTCAAGAATGGGTGCCTTGTCTTGTTCAATCTTGTGTTCTCTATAGGCCTAGCATAATAAGCACAAAGTACACACTGTGGGTCAAAGACCTTGTTCTTGAACTCCTGGCTGTAGGCTCTCAAAGTGGGCAAAACAATTCCTAAACATTCTACTACAATTGCCAAGACAAGCATTATAATCTTGAAAGAGCTTCCTCATAGCTAACCTATATATCCCAGCTATAGCTTACGCTTAATTCCATTTTGCTATCCTTTGAATGAAAGTGAAACCAGCCCCGGCTGGGCATGGTGGCTTACACCTACAATCTCAGCACTTTGAGAGGCTAAGGCAGGAGGATTGTTTGAGACCAGGAGTTTGAGACAAGCCTGGATAGCACAGTGAGATTCCATCTCTACAAAAAAAATGTTCTTAAATTATCTGGGCTTGGGGGGGCACACCCATAGTCCTAGTTACTTAGGAGGCTGATGTGGGACGATCGCTTGAACCCAGGAAATCATGGCTACAGTGAGCTATAACTGTGTTACTGCACTCCAGCCTGGACTGGGCAACAGAGCAAGACTCTGTCTAAAAAAAATTAAAATAAAATAAATACAGTATAATAAAAGCTATTAGCTCGTTATTTGAGAGAGAGAGAGAGAGAGAGAGAGGAACCAGTCCAGGCCTGCGAAGTCCCTAAGAAAATGAATGAATTTTATACACTTTAAGACACAAGACTAATTTGTTTATTAGGTGCGTTCTATCAGTTGAGGAGGAAAATTTTTGGCAAATAAATAAATAAATAATCAAACAGATTTTAGAGCAAAGAAAAGAGCTCAGGAGGAGGAAAGCGGAGTCTTTGCATAGTTCTAAATGAACAGAAGGTGGCAGCAGTAGGCAACGTGGATTCTCAGCAGAAATGCAGCACTTGGAAAACCAGGGACAGGAGGCTTTGAGAAAGAGGAGAAGGTCAGAAGGTGACTAACTATTTCTTTTTCATAGAGACCATGTGTGGAACATTCGTCCTCTCTACTGTGGGGTGGGGATGCGGCATCTTACATGATCTGCCTGGGCATCCCGTACCCGGTCATGCCTGCCTGGGAGGCTCCCTTGTTGCTGCCCATCTGCAGGCCTATTACGTTCTGGCCCTGGCGAAGCTGTTCCTCAGAAAATCCTCTCCGATTCTGCTGGGCTTTCCTGGACAAGGGGAGTGAGATGGAATAATGTCATTATCACAGTTTTCCAACCTCTCTTAAGACATGCAGTTAGACAAGCTCTATGACCAGCAGGCCACTATAAGCTTTGACCCTACCCTGAGCCATAAACCTACCATGAGCCATGACCCTACCATGAGCCATGGTCCTACCCTAAGCTGTGGTCCCACCATGAGCCATTACCCTACCCTAAGCTATGGCCCTACCATGAACCATGGCCCTACCCTGAGCTATGACCCTACCATGAGACATGACTCTACTGTGAACCATGGTCCTACCATGAACCATGGGCCTACCCTAAGCTATGGCCCTACCATGAGCCATGACCCTACCCTAAAGTTATGGCCCTACCAACAGCCATGGCTCTACCCAGAGGTATATCCCTACTGTGAGCCATGGCCCTACCCTGAGCTATGGTCCTACCCAGAGCTATGGCCCTATCCTGAACTATGATCTTATCCTGGGCTATGACCCTACAATGAGCCATGACACTATCTTGAACTATGACCCTATCATGAGTTACAGCACTACCCTGAGCTATGGCCTTACTCTGTGCTATGGCCCTAACCTGAGCCATGACCCTACCCTGAGCTATGGCCCTACCATGAGCCATGACCCTACCTTAAGTTATGACCCTTCTTTGAGGTATGACTCTACCCTGAGCCATGGTCTTACCCTGAGCTATGAGCCTGCCCTGGGCCATGACTCTACCCTGATATGACCCTACCTTAAGCCATGACCCAACTTTGAGCTATGGCTCTCCCCTGAGCTATGGCCCTAACCTGAGTTATGATCCTACCTTAAGCTATGACCCTACTTTGAGCTATGACTCCACCCTGAGCTATGGCCCTACCATGAACTATGGTCCTACCAAGATGCATGAGCTCCCTGTCCCTCAGAAGTCCAGATTTTTTTTTTCCAGAATTTCCAACAAAGGGGACAGAAGAATCAGTGACCATCTTTCTGGAGAGTTCACTCTAGCATGCCTTCTTCCTCTCCCACTCTCTCTTCTTCCTCCAGCACTTTGGGCCATCTCAATCTGCTTCTCCTTACCCTTTCTCTCAGAGCTACCTCAAACCTTTGTGAAAATTAAATCAGCTCTTTTTACAAAGCATGTCATTAATCCCATTCCACCCTTCCCTATATAGGACCAAGATTAATATTCCATTTTAGAGCTGAGGTACCTAGGAATTAATGAGGGGAGTTTCTCATTCTAGATGAAATGTTAGCAAGCTTTGATATAAAGCTAGGTAGTAAATAATTTTGGTTTTGCAGCCACACAGAACGTGGGAGGTCACTAATACTGCTGGGACTAACATAGGGTTTCAACTGGCCAACATTTAGGAGGTTTTCAGATAAAGTTCATTTAAAGTGACACAAGTTGCCACTTCTTATAACAGTTAAGGTGAAGAAAGGGAATCTGGGAAATGAGTAATCAATTATCTGCTATAAGGTGCTCTTTTCATCTATCACTAAGCTGTCCAATTTAAGCCTCCTAACTCCCCTTGCCCCCATTTAAAAAAAATCACTTTGGGAAAAGACTCTTTACTGAGATGATCATATAATTTATCATCCAGACTAGGATACTGTTGAGGGTGAAAGAGGGTGCTATTAATAAATACACCGGGACAACACGTATTAACCAGGACTGTGCCAGGCAGATAGGACATATTTACCCTTCAGTAAATGCAAAAAGAAAAAGAAAGCAAGAAAAGAGAAGAAGGGAGAGGGGAATAAAGGAAGGGGCTTTGCACATAAATAGCCTCTGTGGAGCTCCAAGCCTTCAGACCCTTCCTCTGGTTAAAATCATCTTCTGGACCAGTGGGCAGGGAAGGGACTTTTACCTGTGAAACCAGGATGGCTCCCCCCGATAGCAGCCATCATCTTTGGTGACTGCAACACTGCCTAGAGCCATCAGGGTCCTCTGCACAGCCGCCATGTCCTTCCCTGGAAGCCAACAAAGAGACTGAGGCTAAGCATGCGTCAGGGCCAAAGAATTCTGGATACAGATGGACACACCAGGGTCGTTCTCATAGAAGGCTGTGGGTGACAGTCAAGAAGAATCAAACACTTTCCAAAGTTGCCCTAAGACAACCATACCTAAATTTCTCAGAAAGGAACAAAAGATAACTTGGCTAATTATTTCTATGTGGTATATACCAGAGATACCCAGTTTCCAATCTATTCATAGTCGCTATTTGAGTAAAATATCCCAAACACTTGGCAGCTCAGATACAGATAGGTCTCCCTGCTAAGTAGAGGACCTTGTCTCAGTGGGTTCTACAGTGTGTGGTGAGGAGATTTCATGTGGGTGGGCTGGTGTGGTGGTCTGCAGAAGAGGACCTTCCTCAGGAGTATAAAGAGAAGAGGAAACTGGAGAGAAGTTGGTTGGATGGAGTAATTCTAGGTCAAACCCCGGGTGGCTTCTCTCATCTACTTTATCTGGGTTAAAAGGGTCTGAAACCATCCATGTGCATCAAATTGAGTATTCATTTGGCTTCTTGGGCCAGAGGCCTTGCAAGCGAAGAAACGTAGATCAACAAGAAAGCACTCAATGTGACACAAGTGATTGACCCTTTAGTTTGTGCTGCTTGAAAGGAGCTAAATAGGGACAATAAACAACTGGCTTGCGTGAGAGAGGGAGAACAGAGCAAGGGAGAGAGGTGTGGGTGCAGCCCCTGACAGTGGGATCAGGGCCACTGGTCCCTGAGAATCCAGTGATCCTTCACCTAGGAAGAAGGCAACTGGGTCCTACGAGTCAGCCTGCTCCTCCCAGCCTTTCTCTCTTCCAGTTGACTGGTGTGTCTGGACCAGGAAAGATGCTACTGTGTGGGTAGCCTGCCATCGAAGACCAGATCAAGGGTCCATGCAAGGCACCAGTGTTAAGTACAAAAGTGAAAAGACACGGGGTTATAAAGGAAGGCAGCATTCAGTCTGGTGGGGAGCTGTGAAAGTGAAGGGCAAATATTAGGCCCAGCGAACCATCTGTGGTTTTTCTGGCCCCGCTGCTGCAGCCCAGTCACTGGGGAATACAGAATTACAAGGGACAGGCAGATGGAAAGTGAGAATGGAGCACGAACTGTAATAAAGTAAACAATTAGGGCCCTCAGAGGAAGTCCAGTTCAGGATGTCAATTTCTTCATAGAGGAGAGAGAGAGAACAAATCTTCCTCCTTTGCTCACCTCTCCCCTCTGCCCTCACCACCCATATGAGTCACAGGGTGACCGCTTGAATTCTCAGGCCCTGTGGGATTGGCTGAGGGATACAGGGGGGAGCTCTCAATGGAGTGTGCCCTAGACTTAAGGAACAGCTGGGTAGTGGAGAATGAAGTATTTGGGCAGCAGATGGAGGGGGAGGGAACAAGGAATACTAAGAATTAAGAGAAAAGAAATACAGGGATGGTTGTTAGAAAGACTTCTCCTTCACAGATGAAAGCATTTCTGTATTTGTCACTGTATTACAGGATACTTAAGAAAAAAATAAAAGAAGTGTAGTAATGATTCTGAAGGCTCATTCTGGGAAAAGACAAGGAGCAGATTTGCTCCTAAGCAGAAAGCCATTAAAGAGCACTTTAAAGCAATAATTAAACACAGGAAGACTTAAGTTAGGGTATATCCCTCATCTCTGCTTTGTATAAAGAGCACACAGGATGTCTGTTTCTGACGTTTGGAAAAAGCTGGCCTGATATGCCCAGGATCTGGGGAAATGAGGGGCCTGACACCCAGCATCTCAGCTATAGACAACACCCTCAAACAATGGGTGAAGAGTAAGCTTTGTTAAACCACAGACCCATCCTCCTTCACACATAGCTAGCTAATCTCTGCTGTTTCTGCAGTTAGAAAATTTCTAACACCGGCCAGGTGTTACATGAACCAAGAAAGGACAGAGGAAACTAAATTGTAGGCAAGAATAAGATATCCAGGGATCTAAAACTATCAATACAACCCCACCCTCACAGGAGAGTGGAAAAGAATGTGATTGCACAATTGAGGCAGAAGCCACCAAGGAAGGAGGCCTTGTTTCACAAGAGCAAATTAGAAATTTTTTCCTTAAGATCAGCAAATAAAGTATAGACTAGACATTATATTATATGTTATCTCAACACCCAATGAATTGGGATTATTTCTTACCCTGTATGGATGGAAAAACTAATTCAAGGAGGTTAATTAATGTGCCCAATCACCCAAAAAGTAACCAGAGCACAGCTCTAGCTATGACCTGTCTGAATGCAAAGCACAGGAACAGTCCACCAGGCCACAATGCCATTCCTCAGCAGGTGCCAGTGATCAGGAATGAGCTGAAGGGGTCACTTGGCTGCTTCCTAGCCAGGCCAGAGAGAATGTACTGGGTAGTGGGGGGAATGAAGGGGTGAATAAAATTGGGGCCTGATATGCCCAGGTTTTGGGTCCTATAGGATCAAGGCCATAAGTCTTTGAGTATTTTGTCTTCATCCAAATAAGATTAAAGCAAAGAAAAGCAGTTGAGGCTTCGCCATGGGTGTGTTGACCAAGCTAACTATTGTCAAGAGTCTAAATAACATTATGGCCAGAAATCTGCCTTCATAACCAACTGGTTCACATCTAACTCATTTTCTTGTCATGTCTAGTATTTTTTTTTTTTTGAGTTGGAGTCTCACTCTGTTGCCTAGGTTGGTGTGCAGTGGCATGCTCATGGCCACTGCAGCCTCAACCTGCTGGGCTCAGGTGATCCTTCTGCTTCAGCCTTCCAAGTAGCTGGAACTTCAGGCGCATGCCACCATGACTGGTTAATTTTTTAGAAATGTATTTATTGTAGAGACAAGGTCTTGCCAAGTTGCCTAGGCTGGCCTCGATCCCCTGGGCTCAGATAGTACTCTCGCCTCTGCCTCCCAAAGTTCTGGGATTACAGGTGTGAACCACTGCACCTAGCAGGTATGCTTTTAAATAGAGGTTCCTTGTGAAGAATTCCACCACTCGGAGGCTAATGAGATGAAAAGAGGCCTTTTTTCCGGTTTCTCCTTCTTGCTTTACCAGTTCAGAAGCCTAGATCAAGTACCATTGGAGAGGAGAGGCATGCAGAAGGAGCCAGGGTCACTTGTGGAAGCTGATTCCTGTAACTAGGGGTCAAAAATGTGAATGTGTAAAGCAGCACTGAGGTTCAGAAAGCTCTATGAAGTGTGCTGGGAATACAACAACAAAAGCTAAACTGCTTATATCACAACCAAGTATAACATCTGCCTAGTGATGGAGCCTTCAGAACTGTACAAGTATAAAAATGGCCACACACAGCTGCTTCAGAGCAGGGTTTCCCAAGCTTCTTGAATTATTTATGGGAGTTGTAGTGGGGAAGGGAAGGCAACTCTTTAAAAATATAAATTTTGAGGTCATTCTCCTGAGAGACTGATTGGACAGGCCCCGGGAGCCTGTCTTTTTAATAGGCTCCCCAGGTGATTCATACCCTCAGGAAGTTTGAGAAGCATGGGTTTTGCCTGGTGACTTCCAAACTAAACTGATCATCAGAATGACTCAAGAATCTTAAATATTCAGATTGGAGGGCAGTCTTCTGGGATGATTCTGATGTGGCTAGTTGGACAGTAGGCATTGCAGTAAACCTTGGATGGATTCTTGGGACTCCTCAAGTCAGCTGGAGAACTAATGCTCCAAGCCACTCTTCCAAGACAAAAAGAAGAAAAATAGCCCTAAATGAAGGACCAATGAAGTTTTGGGAATTGTCTAGATGTGGCGATAAGAGAGATGAGACTGAGTCATGGTGGTGATCTAAGAATGGACCACATGGATCTTAAGAAGTTAAATGACATAAAAAAGAGGATGAGCCCAATTTACACTAACAGCGCAAAAATTTAATTGGGCTATCTGCATTCAGAAAGCTGTTTACCATGGAGGAAGCTAGTATAAGACTAGAAGTTTTTAAAAGAGCTAGTAGAATCTGAATATCGTACATAACATATGATTCCAACTGTATGACATTCTGGAAAAGGCAAAACTATGGAAGCAATAAAAAGATCAGTGGTTGCCATGGATTGAGGGTGGGTAGGAGTTTTAGGGCAGTGAAAATATTCTTTATGATCCTACAATGATGAATACATGTCATCAGACATTTGTCCAGAATCATTGAATGTACAACACCAAGAGTGAACCCTAATATGAACTATGGACTTTTTGTGATAATGATGAGCAAATGCAGGTTCATCAATTATACAACACATGTGCCACTCTGTTAGAGGATGTTGATAAGGGAGAAAGCTATGGTGTGAGGGGACAAAGAGAATATGGAAGATCTCTGTACCTTCCTTTCAATTTTGCTGTGAACCTAAAACTGCTAGAAAAAAATAGTCTTAAAAAAAAAGAACTGGCCGGGCTCGGTGGCTCAGCTTGTAATCCCGTACTTTGGGAGGCTGAGGTGAGTGGATTGCCTGAGCCCGCGGGTTTGAGACCCGCCTGGGCAACTTGGCGAGACCTCATCTCTACAATAAATCAAAAAAATTAGCTGGACATGGTAGCGCGTGCCCTGTAGTTCCAGCTACTTGGAAGGCTGAGGTGGAAGGATTGCCGGAGCCCAGCAGGTCGAGGCTGCAGTGGCTGGGAGCAGCCACTGCATTCCAGTCTGGGCGACAGAGTGAGACTCAAACTCGGAAAAAAAGAGAGAGAGAAAAAAAAAAGAACTAATGGCATGGTAGCTTTCTCTGTCTTACCTGAAAAGCTTTTCCAGAACGAGTCTCGGCTAGCAACTGACTTCTTTACTTGACAATAGAGTGCTTCCTGTTTCCTACATTATCAGAAAGTAGTGTTCCCTTAGTGTGGGCCTGTACCGTAAACTACTAAATTATAATCTTGGAAAGTGTGACTAGAGGTTCTGCATTGTAAGTACCCAAATCAGAGATTCTCGATGCCAGTAAAGTTTAAGTACTAAGATATGTTCTTTTAAATTCTTTTTTAAAAAAACATTTCCAAGATATCTGATGCATGTCTTTGGAAAGAAAACTATAAAGAAAAAGGAAAAAGAGAAAGAAAAAAGGTAAGAGAGAAGCTACCTAAGTGGGTAAAGTTGAGTTGAACATTCTTTACTTTCTATTTGTACTTTTAATCCAAAAAAAATCAGTCTTACAGTTAAAGCTTTTTGTTTCAGAGTTACTTCTATTTTATGTCAGTCTTGACTCAGTTTTACAAGTCTTGTAATACTGGCGTTTTTCATCTTTGTTGGACTGAAAAGAAATTAAGCAGTGGAATCAGAAATCAATTCTTATTTCCTTACATAACTTGGACCTTGCCCCAAATTCTCCATTCAAGGTAGAGAAAATATTGCTATAATCAAGAGAGAAGTGGCAGAGGATAGGTTGAGTTTGCTCTGTGGGTTTATGTATTTTTGTTTCTTTACTCCCTGACTTGAAGAAGGAAAACTCTGTAAGGCAGTGGTTCTCAAAGTTCTCAGACCAGCAGAATCAGTATGGCCTCTGAATTGGTAAGACATGAAAATTCTTGGACCTCACCAAGACTTAATACCACAGAAACCCTGGGGCTGGGGCTCAGCAATCTGTATTTTAACAAGCCTACCAGATGATTCTGTTGCATGCTGGAGTTTGAGAGCCATTGCTAATCAATAGTCAGTTGCCACTTGGAGTGCAGTGAAGGCTGCTCTGATAGAAAAGGAGGTTTCAAGCTGCTGGCATTTGTGATATCTCAAATTGCTCCAAGTACCTTACTTACAATTTCCCAAAATATCTCTGAAACTGGGTGAAACATCTCTTCGCTCTTGCTGTTGAGGAATGGCGCATATAGTGACACCTCACCAGAGAATATATTTGGACCTCTAGGCCCTCCCAATGTAAACCACACCTTTGTGACTCCCAATCATCAAGAGAAAAACCACGTGTCCAGGAGTCTCATCAGTACGATTACTATGAAGAGTAATCAGATTGATTGGTTTTTGAGTCTTGCCCGTGCTGACATTCTAGAATTCTGTGTGTTTAATGCTCGCCGAGTGGTTTTGCAAATGACCAAAAAGGTCAGTTGCTGATGGGTTAATAGGAGGAGAAAAGAAGCCAGCATGCATAAGGTGTCTAGTAGCCAGGCCCTGTGCCAGGCATTTTATACATTTGATCTGTACAAGAATCTGACAAGGGAGGCATAGGACCTGTTTACTAAGAAGGGAATTGAGGCTCTGAGAGGCTAAGCTACTTAAACAAGGTTGCACAGCTAGTATGTAGCTTAAGAGAGATTTTTAACCCATCTGCCTGACTTTAAAACTCATGCTCTTTCCTCTGTACCAGGGTCTTTTGGGTCTGGAATTGGCAGTGCAATATATTATGGGGACAGACATAAGAGAGTAAGACCACTAAGTAGGAAAAAAGTCAGTAAAGTGGCCCCTAAAGCTGGCCCCTTTGTATTAGAGAATGGTTGATGAAACAAAGTATCTCTAGCTGGCAGAGGGGGGCACAGGGCATCTGAGTGACCCCAGCAGCTCCCATTTATTCCAGGACAGAATGTGTGCCTTTCTAGCCCTGCTTCTTCTGCCCTCATTTTCTGTCTATCTTAGAAAGGACAAGCTAATGACAATAATGTCTATACTGTCAACATTTATTATATAGTCTTCTGCTACTGCCAGGTCCTGTGGGTAAGCACTTCTGAGTCATCTCATTTACTCTTCATAGAAACCATGTGAAATAGGTAATATCATCCCCATGTTACAGCTGAGAAGACTGAGGCTTAGAGAAGTTAACAGGTAAGTGGTGAAGCACAGGTTTTAATGCAGGAGGCTGCATTCTACTACAATACCTTCCAGGATAAACCTGCAGTCCTTCTGTCCAGATACAAGATCAGCACACTCACTTGCTCTCATGTGCTTTCTCTTCTGCCTCTCTTCTCCCTTGCCTCTCTCTCTCCCTCCCCCCACCCTTCTCTCTCTCTCAGACACACACACCATCCTTTCTTACTCCTCCTTTTCTCCTCTTTCTATGCACAGCAAAGATGCTGAAGTCTTACTTGCCATGTACTCGCCTCTGAGTCATGGACAGCTGAGATGACCCCATCCCTGCCCATTCAAGAGTACCAATGGCAAATCCAAAAGTATCCTGCCAGGTCATTCACCTTCTCCCATCCAAAAGAAAGACCTCTCCAGGCCCCTTCCCTTCCTCTAAGCTGCTCTTATTTCTTCTCCATCACTGAAAGGAACTGGTCACCCCAGCTTCTCCCCAGAGTGAACTACAGCCACTTTGTCTAAAATGTCCCTATGATTAGGTTGTTTTCTGGACCATTCAGTCTTGGGTTCCTTTTGAAAGCCCTGAAATCGTGTACTCAGATTGACCCCAAATCCATCCCAAATGTTTCACCTAAAAGAGGTTTAAGATAGTGGGTACATCTGAGTCCCCAGACAACAGAAATAATTCAAGCCTAAACGAGAAGGCATTTGGTAAGGCCTTTGGTATGTGTGGAGAGTCACTGGGCAGCTACAGGACCCTACTTGGGAGAAGAAGCTGAGTAGGGAAGATGAGAGACAGGGCGCTCTTAGGCATAAAACACCTGCACAGGAGGAAGAAAAGCACCAAGGCGAGGAGGGCCGGGGCTACAACAGCCACAGCCACCACAACCATGGTGCAGGGAATGTGGAATCAATGTGAGTAAGTTGATATGTGAGGACAGCACTGCAACCAGAGTCAGGGCAGAGATGAGTGGGGAATATATGGGACTCAGCTAAGCAAACGGCTTGTCCAATAGCTGTGTGCACACACAGGGGTACCCTCACATACACACAGACACAAACAAACGCCGACCCTGCCCTGTGGCATCACTTTGATTGCAGCTTACTTATCCCAAGACACATGAGTGACAACCAGCTCTTGCAGGAAGGCCACTGGCCTTGCTTGCTCTGTCTATGTTGCAGCCCTGGCAGGACACCCCTCCCTCTCCCTGCTTCTCTGCTCTGAGCTACCCACTCTTCCACCTCCTGCTCCACTGTATGATAACAAGCTCCCACCTGAGCATTAGACAGTGATCCTGGGTACTATTAAGTTTCCCCTCCAACTCATAATCAATCTCTCTGGCTCTCAGTGCTCAGTTGCCTTTCCATGGAGGAGGTCACTAGGCCCTGGGGTTCCTGGGGTCATTTGGAAACTCCTAAGCACCTGCTTCCCATTGACAGCTTTCTTGCTTATCCCTGCCTCCTGCATGATCTGCCTATAGTTCTTCCCGCTAGGCAATCCTAGCTCCCTTGGTGTAGGTCTTCCTTTTTTCCTTAAAGCCCCTCTCTTCTGCCTTAGGGATGGGACTGTCTTGTTCAGTGTCTGTCTTATTCCCTTGGAGCTGACCTGTCCACCGCCCTAGCTCAGGCTACTGCAGTCATGCTCATCCCTCCTAGCCTCCCCCTTCCTTAAGAGGGATCGGATACAGGGCTGGGGCAGGTGGTGTAGACTGCCTCCTACTCTATTCAACAGGAACCATTGCTTCCTACTCTCCTTCCCACTTGCTGTGAGTACCTCCTAGGAGTCAAGTTCATCCCTATGGTCTTTGAAAAAAGGGGAAAAGGCAAGTAAAGTATCCTCAATAGTGTAAAGACAGGAAAGCTCCTTCAGAAGCCTCACCTCCCACAGACTTCTAGCTTTTTCCTCCTCTCTACACACTTCCTGCCCCTGGGGGTCCTCACCAGTCTCTTCTATTCACACTGACTCCCTTATCCTTCTGTCCCACACTGCCCTGAATCATCATCTTCACCCTCCTCCTGCACCTCCTCTTCACCCTGATCAGCTAGTCACCATTATGACTCAACAGCACACTCATGGCGTAGGTGAAGAAAACTAAGTCTCCTGGCCAAAGAATGGGTGGGCAGGCTAGCTAAGGCCTTATTCTTTGGCATCAGAGAGCCTGGGTTTGAGTTTTGGCTCTGCTAATTACTAGCTAGCTATCTTATGGACACATGTAACCATGGGCAAGCTTCAGATTCATTACCTGTAAAACAGAGACATTAAAAACACTTACCTCATAGGGCTGTTAGGAGAACTGATTGGCCTTTTGCAGTAAAGCACTTGTACACAATGGCTGGTGTATAGGAAAACATCAATACGCATCATTAGCTGGGGAAAATCATTATAGTTTTGATCTAAGAGGCAGGGATCAGGTCTCAACTGTGACAGTACATGGGAATTTGGAGGCAAGCATCCATGAAGTTCAAAGACCTGGGCTGGCCTGGCCTGAAGTTTTGAATATCTGAGTTTCTAAGTAATGGCAAAACACCAGGTAAACTCATCGTTATCTTAGGATCAGTTCTTCAGGATCAGACACAGGGGATTAAGAGGGTAATTGTTTCTTTGTAAACTGTAGTGTTATAAGAAGTGGAATGATCTTCTGCTAGAAATCTATTTCAACTACCATTTGAATACTGAGAAAGTTATCCCACTCTCACTGTCAGCAGTCATTTGGGTCACTGCCCCGGGGATCCTATAGGTTGGGTCACTGGTGACAGCCAGTGACAACAAGCATGTGAGAGTAGTCAATCTGGCAGTCCTGTGTCTCTGTAGAAAGGGCCTGTATCTCCCGGTGCCACAGACTGGCCTAGTGGAGAAGAAAAACAGTCACAGAATTGGGCATGCACATTTTCACTAAAGGGGACACTTGGCACCGCGATCATGGGTCTCAAATTATCTGGCAGTGTCTCCATTCGCATCATTCTCCCCAATAATGGTGGATTATAAAATATGTCCAGAAATGTGATTTGAATTTTATGTTTTTATAAAATCCCCTCACCAAATCAATTCACAAACGTGAAAGACAAAAGCATTTGTCACACTCCGAGCAGATTGCCTATCTGGAAGGTATGGTCACCAAGCTCCCAGGTAATTGTTTAATGAAAGGCTGGAGTGCGGTTTATTTTTCAGATTGACTGATAAAATAGCACCAGACGGCTCTGTCTATAAGCCTTGCTACAGCTGAGTCAGAAGCACACTCATCCCCTGCTCCCTTCTCTTGCAGTAGCTATGATCTGTTATGGGAGGGGTAACGACTAAAAGGCTCTATGTAACTGTTTTTGCTTTCTCTTGGTTGAGGCTTCTGCTTACACACGAGGTTGCTGAGGTCCCAGCCATGTCCTCAGGGTGTGTGTTGCCATGGAAGACGGTACCCCTTCTACTAGAATATCACAAAGAGGGCGGCTAACTGCCCCCAGGATGACAGCTGAGAACATCCTCCACACACATCCTCAGCACAGAGAAGAACACTGCGAGCAGTTTTGACAAGAGATGGAGCAAAGGGAGGGGGAGAAATCAACAATTCTAAAGGCAAAGAGCTGTTTACCTTCCCACAGATCCACCGTCTGAAAAATGTCGGTGGTCCTGACACCGTAGATCTCTGCGGCTTTTAGGAACTGGGAGATTTGCTCCATCTGCTTAAACGCCATCTTTGACTCTGAGATCTTGGGAATGGGCTCTTGTCCTGGTGGATATAAACTGTTTATCAGCTTGCACAGGACCTGAAGTGGGAGAGGGGAGACAGAATCAATATTTCCCTTGTATATACAGATCACAAATAAGAAGTAAATCCTGCCACCTCCCTCCCCTGCTCCCAGGGCACAGCTCATCCGGTTTGGGCAGGAGCAAGTCGTGGGCCCAGGAAGGCATAGGCTCAGGGTGTGAGGCCAGACTCTCACAGTGAGCCTCGAAGACCCAGATGACCCCATTCCCAGGGCTGCTCCTGACTGCAGAAAATCCTGTAGCACGGGAACCCCATTCCCTCTTTGTTCCTCCCCTCCCTTTTCTGGGTGAGGGAGAGAATGTTTACAGATAAGGAATGATGTGAGAATATGATTGCAGACTTTCAATGGAGGAATGAGTTAATGGTTCCCCAGGTGGGCAAAACTCCAATGATAGTCTAATATTATTTCTTCTATCAAAAGGCAGGTCAGAAGCAGTCTTCAATAATTCATATTCTACGTGCTAATGACATGTAAAAGAAGTAAACTAGGTATCCTCTTCCCAGACACGTATAACACAAGCCCTGGGCAACCCAGCAGGAGCGTGGGATAGCAGTTATGTAACAGTAAATCACAGGCTGTGGGCTTGTTGGAATCAGCAGAGCCTGTGGTCCTCAAATCCCCAGACACACAGGAGCATCTGGTCAGAATAGCTGTTAGCAGATAAGGATTTCCTTCCTTTCTTGAGTACACATCTACTCAACAAACAGACACTGGGCATCTCCAGGGTACAGGGCTCCTGGAAGAATGTCAAGGTAGCTAGTCCCCCTTCCTCCTTCCTTTGTTTTACTGGGTAACTAGCCCATTCCCCCGGGGTGAGAAATGGCCCCAGAAGAGCTGATGCACCAAGAAGGCTGGGGAGATCACAGGGAAATACTTATGTCTATTCTCACAGGGAAAATCAAAAGGGCCTCGAATTTGCCAACAATCCAGAGGGAAGCAGTGAAGCTGGGATGGGTGGGGAACTCCCAAGCCAGCAAGGGAATTGTGCAGGGGGTCCAGATCTTCCAACCCTGAGGAGATAAAGGAATTCCCATCCCTTCCGGGTGGTCACAGAGCCTGGCAACGACAGTGCCTCCTGCAGCCACACGTTCAAAAAAGAAGGGCCCCGGGGGCTTTCCCTGCCCACCACCCCAGTCACCAAAGCTGGCCCGCTGCCTTACCGTCCCGTCCATTAACCATTTCTGAAAATGGGCCCTGCCGGGGGGCGGATGCTCTATGTCCTCGGCGCACTGCAGGATGATCCAGTCCACCAGCTTGTTCTCCAGGTCCGCATCATACTTCTGCTCGATCTTCTCCTGCACCTCTCGGCTTAAGCCGTAGCTCGGGCCCCTGTTAGCCATCTCTGGAAAGAAGAGAGGACGCGCGCGGCATCCACACAATAGCAGCTGCAGCCCCGGGCTCCCTGCAAGCGGGGTTGGGATGCGTGTGGCTGGGCGGCCTGGCCGAGCAGCCGCCAGGCGGCCAGAAAGCCGGGCGTGGTTTAAATCAAGGAGCCAATGAAGCCAGGGGGGCTTCACCTACAAACGAGGGAGCGAAGCGCAGCCACGCGCCAGTGACTCTAGCATAAAGCCTGGGCCGGTCCAGGGGGGCTGGAACCCCCTCGCGGTCCTATCAGTGAGAGGAGAGACGATGCACACGGTGGAGCCTGAATCCCGCAAGCAGCAAGAGGGATGGATGGTGGTCGTTTCCTCCCCCTCTCGGTAGCAGTCTGCAAAGGCAGGAACCAGGCGACTGAAAGGGCAGGTGATGAACAGGCTGGGGGGAGGCGGCCTTGGCCTTCAGCTGCTGCTGCTGCCGCATCGCGCCTAGAAGAATGGCACGCTGATTTGATTTTCCACTGGCTGAGGAGGGTCAAACCAGGGCCGTTGCTAAGAGCTCTCCAAAAAGCCAGCCCGCTCCCCTGTCAGTCAAGCCGCTTGCCCCCTCCCGCTGAGAGCTTCTTTCTCAGCTGCACAATCCTTTCCATCCTCTAGGGAGAGAGCCCATTGTATACCAGGCCAGCATGCAGCTGCACGTGAGATGAGGGCCTGGGGGAGGGTCTATTCTACCAACTGTCCATCTGTCCGGAGTAGCCAAACCACTTTTCCCCTGCCCCGAGGTAACAATTGTCTGGCAGGACTGGAGAAAAGGGACTCAGGGCTGCAGTCATTTACTTGTTCAGCTGCCAGCCCAACTTCACCCAGGGACTTTCATCCTGGTGGGAAACTGCTGTACCTCTGTTTGCCCTATTCAAGGGATATGCCTTTAAATGGTATTTTTAACCTAAAAGCAAGTTGTAGTCATTAAACAAAACTCAGTGCACTAACTCTTAGAGTGAAAGGTGCTTTTAAAAATTTTTTAAAATATGTCTTACAAGTTTTTTTAAAAAAGAAATGGGGTCTTTCAATGTTGCCTACGCTGGTCTTGAACTTCTGGGCTCAAGTGATCCTCCCATCTTGGCCTCTCAAAATGCTAGGATTACAGGTGTGAGGTACCGCACGTGGCTGAAAGATTTTGATGAGTAAAAAAAGACTTTATCAGTTTATTTCAAATTAGGACCATGAAGTCACAATTGATATATTGTCATGGGTAACCATGCTTGGCACAAGTAAAGAAGAATCAGGAAAAATCACTAGTCTAAATTAATCTGGAATTTTTATAGCAGCTAAAGGATTTGGCAGTTTGTTCTAGAGTGTAAGCCACTTGGGGGTAAAGATTGAGTCTCACTGGTATTGTGTGAGTTTCTGAGTACTTTTCATGAGAAAATCACCCAACTATTTGTTTTTTGGTTCATTTCTTCATTCCACAAATACTTACTGTGTGCTTAACTGTGCCAAATACTGGACTGGAGAGGAATAAAATACAATAATTCTTGCCTCTAGAACGGATTGATAAATTGACTCAAGCACATTAGATAAAGCAATTCTAGTACATGGGATGGTGATCTTTGTCCCTGGGGGAAATTGATTAGAAGATATGCAGGAAATGACTCTTCAACTAATACATGTATTGAGAAAAATTTCCTGCCGGCTGTGGCCTGTACTAACGTAAATTTAATTAGCAGATATGTGAGTGGTTTGCCTGAGAAAAGACTTAGTGGCCAGTAGTTGAAAGCCTGTGAGCGAGAACTCAGTGAAAGACAGAGAGTCAAGAGCTTTTAGGAGAACAGTAGTTTTAGCAAGGAACAAGGGAAGGACTAATTCAGGTCTTGATGCTGCATGGCCTCATCAGTTGGGGAGTTCCAAAGATAGCAGAACTGTCTTCAGAGACTCAGAGCCTAGGCTACTCAGAGGAGCAGAGTTTAGAGCTGGAGAATCAGCAGCAGCATTGTGGAAGTTGCTAGTTGCATCTTGGGTGGCAACAATAAGGTTAGTTCTAACCTGAGACTGAGAGAACAGAGATCCAAACAAAAATACATGTCACTTTCTTTGTGGCTGGAATTGCTCTAAGGAACATCTGAGATTGATATACAAATCTGGAAACAATTTTAAAGATGTATATTTGACTTCCTTTTTTTTTAGACCTTGTTTTGCAGATTTTTTGTACCCAAAGATTCCTTCTGATTTTAACAGAATAGCTGGTGTGCTTTAAGTGAATGATTGAGCCTGTGATTCTGAAGAGAATACAATGACCACAGCAAGGCATAGGTTGAAAGTATCCAGAAATCCCGAGGAAATCTTTGTTAAAGGACTTATGTATGTATCTGAGATACAAAAAGGAATGAGACATAGAAACTTGGTTTATTAGCAAAGTTAAATTTATTAACAATAAATGCCAGCCAGATGTCAAACCTAGAGAAAGGGGCTAGGAAATTATGGGAAGGGTTTATAAATGAGATGATCTTAAGTCTTGAGAGATGAGTAGGTGTTTGGCAGGTGAAGGAAGTGAGGTAGGGAATGTTGTAGGCTAAAAAAAAACACAAAAAACAAAACCAATGCAAAACAAAACAAATCTTATTTAAGATGAAAATCTTCCAGTATCCATGGAGCATAGGGTTAAAGAGAAGAGACACGTAGAAAAAATGAGACTGGAATGTCAGGCAGCCTCTGAATCATAACGCGTGTGCTCACAAGTGTCCATGGTTAAATTTTCAGGAATTTAAAGAGCCAGTATTAAACTCAACCACTATTAGTAAATGAGATATATTAGCTTACTCATGAATAAATTATATTACAAAGGTTAAATACCCAAAACAAATCACTTCCTAATTTGCTACATTTTCTAATACTCATGCTCTTAAGGATATTTGCACTTATCATCTCTGTGTGGTGTAAATATTTTGTGATGGTGTGCTGCTGGGTATTTCTTCCAAACTTTGTATTAAGAGATGTCTTTGTGGTAGGTTGAAACCAGCCATGACAGGGGTATGTATGCATTTGTAGCAAATGCTACAAATCAGGGCTCTTGTCCCCCCACCAAAAGCCAGTTGTTAAACATTTACCAGCCTTGAATGGACTTATGTATCACACAAGAGTTTGAGTTTTTTCAGGGTGAAAGAGAAGCATCAATCTGACTTGGATGAAAGAAAAGGAGACGAGCAGAATGACTCACAAATTTGACTTGTGTAACAGAAGTATAATAGTGGCACCATTTACTGAAAGATAACTCCTAGGTGGGGAGGTACATAAAAGGACAAAGACAATAAGGTTAGGATTTACTACGTTTGGGAGGCCTATGGTCAATCCCAGTTCATTAGGCAGTTGGTTTTATGGGTCTAGAGCTTAAAAGAGATATCTAGATTGTAAGAATGTACTTGAATCAACTGCATTCAGGTAGTAGTTAAAACCGTGGACATGGTGATGTTGCTCGAGGTGAGTACGTATGTGGCATGACAAGACTGCCAAGATCAGAAGTCAAGAAATATTAACGTTATAAAGTGGGCAAGGAGGAGAAGCCAATAACGGAGTTGATACAGCATGGTCAGAGATGTCTAGGGATAATCAATGTCAAAACAAAGCTCCTGACCTCAGTGATCCTTTAAAAGAGGAAGCTGGCTGTTGTATCCAAAAAGTCACGGACAGAGTGCTGTTAATGAGAAAGTACAGAGGACCCTACACCAAACTTACTGGGGGGAAAAAAAAAGAGATGGACACGAGTCAGAAAAAACTTCACAGAAAATAATTTAAGCTTAATTTTTAGTAGAAGAAAGTTTATCTATCAGCAAAAACCTGAAAGCCCAGGAAAAGAAGACAGACCAGGAAAGGACATTTTCCCCAAAAGATAACATTTGGTTTAAAAATATGCATTTTTCTAGGCATATTCTCTAAATATACCAAAATATCACATTTCGTCTTCAAACCATTACACATACCACACGACTGTTTCTAAACTAAGCCATTACTTGAGATCTGTATTTAAAGGGGCTCTTAAAAAGGTATATTTAAATTCCACCCACCTTCTTCTCTACTCCAGGAAATAAGAATGCTTTAGATTTTTAAAAACTGTTCCATATTTAATGGACATATTCACTCTGGGGACTGTCCTGGAGATAGTTATTTATTAGTAACATTCACTCAGCTGTCTATTTCCATGCTTTATAAAACTCAGCCTTGCCCAGAGCGCTTTTCTTCCCCTCCTCCACAATAGACCTTTCTATTGGCTGCTTGGAGAATGACATACTGTTTAGATTTGTGTCTGGAAATGCCTCGAAGCTCAACAGATGCAGCAAAAGCAAAATATATTATGTGGCCTCATTTAGCCTTCCGTTCCATTGGTCTTTGCCTTATCCCTTTCTGTTGCACATGCTGAGATTGTTTAGAGGGGTCATGTCACTTTTAAAATGCAGGAGTTCCAAAGGATAAGGCACTGAGGAGCTGCTGGTTGTTCGTGCATTTTACACGTCACTGAATGCATGGTATGGATGGTTTCAGAAAAGAGCTTTGGGGAAAAATAGAAAAAACACTAAAGTAATTAACAGTGTGCTAGAATACACTAAGTCTCATAGATTCAAACTCATTTGGAATTTATGTTAACTTCTGCAAAGCTTGACTACTCTTTAAAACAGCTTTTCCTATCTCTAGATGGTGAAGGTTCCCTCTCCTCTTCCTCACCTTTTTTTTTTTTAGCCATTGAATGTTTGAAGACCATAAGACATTCCTATCTGGGATCTCAAGGTTAGGAAGGTCACATCCAGCTCAGCCTTAGAAACCCTGCTTCTAGTTTCCTTCCTGTAAAAACACGGATTGTGCCCATCAATCTCTCACTGGACTGTGCTCTGTGCATAACAAAAGCAAGAAGGTAGTGCCTCTTATGTGTCATTGTTCTAAATGTGTTGTGCTTACTTAATCCTTACTCCCTATTATCCATGTTTATGCCACTTTACAGATCAGGAAACTGAGGCTTGGTGACGTTACTTGCTCAGTCAGTTAGAAAATGATAAGCCAGGATTCAAACAGGAGCTCTAGTCTTTGCCCTTAGCCACGATGCATACCACCTCTGCATATTGTGAATCTCTTTTCATATTTATTATTTTGTTATAATTATGTGCAACCCCAGAAAATTCTCATGGGCAGGGGACTTTCCTCTTCATCTCCCCAACAAGCTTCATGCCTGGCAACGGCTAGGCAAAATAGCGTTATTCTCTCACCCCACTCTAGCACCAGGCACTGTGGCACACAAAAATTATCTTTTAGATGTGGGATTTTTGTCCAGTATAAAAAACCCATGGACTGCAGTTAATTGCCCTGTAGGACATTAATCAGTGTTATATCTGTATCAAGGGACCCCCAAGACCACCCTGACTTAAGATTTGCTATAAGGACTCATAAGACTCAGCATATGATTTATTAGTATTCAGGAAACTCAGCTATGATTTATTAGAGTGAAAGGATACAAAGCAAAATCAACAAAGGAAAAAGGCATGTGGGGTGAAGTCAGGGGAAACTAGGAGCAAGCGTCCAAGAATCCTCTCCCAGTGAAGTCACACAGGATGAGGTTAGTTCTCCCAGCAACGAGCTGTAATAGCACATGTGAACCGTTGCCCACCAAGGAAGCCTGTTAGAGACCAAGAGCCCAGGGTTGTTACTGCGAACTGGTCACATAGAGCACTATCTGCCTGGAACATCAAAATTCCTGATTCCCAGAAGGAAAGCAGGTGTTCAGTACAAACCCCATTTTTGTATGGGCAGTTCAAGTATAGTGAACTACTTTTATCAGTTCTGGGAATGGCGAAAGCACCCTGAAATCCAAGTTCCCAGATGCTAGGCCAAGAGCCAACCCTGTAAAGCTGGTCTCTAAGGATAAGTAGTCAGGTCTGCTAACATTTTTTTTTCTTGCACTATACTCAGTTTCTAGAATTGTCCTTTGAATCAGGTTTACTAACTGCTGTTAACTCATTAGTAAGTTAAATAAGTATTTGACTGTTTATTTTATATACATATTTATGTCATGCTGTCAACTTAATAAAAGGTTTGACAAACATAACTTAAATAGGCTAAATAAAGTCCAGTCAAAATTAATAGCTAAAAAAAAAAAAAGTCAACTCATTATCAAGGCTGACTACTGCACAGGCTTGTTTTAGTTACTTAAAAAATAAAAACCTTCAAACCTGCATTTCATATTTTCTTACGGATCTCTACACTTCAGAAAGCTGACTTAGGTAGCAATCATTTGGCTAGCTAGTACTTAAGGCAAAATCAATAAAATTATGAATGTTTCTGCAATTAGGTAATAATATATAAAAATCAGTGTTTTATTAATCAGAACATAAAGGTGCTACATTAAGTTGAAACTCCCATTTAAATAAGTATATGACCTATAAGCCAAATTTCAGAAGTATATTGGTATTACTAAAAAGTTTTGAGTTTTTGAAAAGTAAAATCTTAAGTTTGAACATAATGTGCAGCTTATATAATACAAATTATACTTTGTTACATATATTCTTATTTTGTGAAGTTTATTATGCTTCAGACATTTTTCTAATCATTTCAAATTTATTTCAATAAACATTTTCTTATATTTTTGAACTGCATTTTAAAATCATAAGTTATTGTACAAATTTACATCTATAAGAAACAAAAACCAAAATATTCAAGTTTTACTAATAACCTTAAGCAAAAGATAATGCAATTAAGAACTGGCAGGGTTAACATAAGTGTAAAAAAGGTAAACTTTGTCTGAATTAAAAAAACAGGAAATACTTGAATGAAAAAAATCAAGGGAAAAGTTTTCTGAATAGCAGCTGGTACTTTCTTCACAATTTGTATTACTTGTACAAATACACCATTAAATACATACTTAACTGATATTTACAAAACACTGGTAAGAGAGAAAAACCTAAAGTATCAGGATCTTTTATTTGTTATCCCTCTTTCAATTTTGTGGATATATTAGTTTACATGCTACCTAAAAATGTGGTATTAGTTAACTATTGTTGAAAGCTTATCAATTAAGTCATCAATTGTGTAAACAAGAAGTTGAATGTCTGCTTTCTCCTTCATTCGGTGATCACTATGTTTTCGGAGGATTATATCCACATCTTTGCTGAGTACTCGGTCAGCAACCTGCATGGATGTATGCCAAGGCACGACATCATCCTTCATGCCATGGAGCAACCTTATAGGGCAGTTCACTGGAATTGGACTATGTAACAAGCAGTGATGTTCAGCTTCTTTAATGAAACTGTATGGAATGTGATACTTTCCTTCTTCATGGTATTTTGATGGCATGGCCCACACACCTTTCATCTCTACTTCTTTTTTCAGCTATTGGAAAAATGAGAAAAATAAAAGTATTTATGACTTTATGCAACATTAACACATCCAACAGATCCAACACATCTAAGGCAAGCAATCCTTGAGTAAGAGAACAAAGATAACAAGTGTAATGACAATAATTATCAATAATTAAATACTATATGCAAGGTACTATGATAGGTACTTTATACATACGAGGACCCCCCAAAAATTGGAATGGCCTTTTGGAGGGTGGGCCCCTTGTAATACAGCCCCCCTCCATCCCCTATATGTGTTCTAGGAACCCATCGCCATCAGCGTATCAGTTATTGTTGTTGTAAGAGGCTGTGTTTGGCTTCAGTGAATTTTTCTGGAGATTCTTTCAACACATCTGTCCATTTCATGATGGGTGATTTAACGAGTGTACCTGCCCACACCATGTAGTAGTTTTTGACCAAAATGGCATGACCTCTAATGCCCCACCCTCCTTATTTGCCCTATCTCGCCCTGAGTAACATTTTTTTTCTGCTTCCCTGGATGAAAAAAAGTCCTTAAAGGGAACCATTTTTTGTCAATGTGAAAGAGGTGAAACAAAAAACACAAAAAACAAGAAGCACTAAAAGCTACCAAAGTTAATGAGTTCAAAAACTCATACAATTTTAGGCTGAATGTAAAAAAAATATAAATAAAATAAAACTTTCTTCCAGAGTCATAGGAATGAGAAAAAAATGATTCTTTGTTTTGAATGATAAGTCTTCTACATACTTCCTGAGAATTGTGTATTTCTACATTTATTGCCTTAAAATGAAGTATTACACATCCTGATTCTTTGTGAATTATATTTTTCAGATTATAATTTGTAGTTTTAAATAGTTTTTCTAATTAAAAATTAGAATTTTAAAATTAGTAACATACACTTATTATAGAAAACATAATAAAAAAAGAAATTAATCCTACCTCATGAATAAAACAACCATATTGTGACTTATTTCCTTCCAGTATTTTTCCATGTTTTTGGTTTTCATATGTAATCGTAAAATACACATCTCTTCACACACAGTTTTCTATGCCGCTTTATTTATTTAGTAATATATTTCTGAGTTTTAAAAAAATTACATGAAAAGGTTTTAAAGCCTGCATTAAGCAGTCCACTATAATTGACTTAAGTTAATTAACTTGGTCATTCCCATACTGCTGGATACTTCCATGAACATTTTTGAGCATAAAAGTTTATTAATGTGTAATAAATTCTTAAAAAGGTTATCAGAACTAAAACTAAAAAATCAAGCTGTAAATAGATTTAAGGGTCTTATAATCATATATGAAAGGCATTTCTAGAAAAATGAAATAGACACCTTATCAAAGATTTTTAAAAATTAAGGAAAGAAAAGCCACATACAGCATATTTGAGTATTTCTGAACTTAAAGTTTCAACATAAATACTACAATTTTCCCATAGTGTTTCCATAGTATTTTTCCTATAAAATGTTCATATACTGCTAATGTAAAAAGGATATCAAGAATTAAAAATAAAAATCCATGTATGAATCAATCTATATGTACTTGGGCAGTTTAATGCATTTTTTTAAATTTCAAAAAGATGTATGGGTTCAGTGAAAAATTTATATATCTGAAAGCTATACTTCTAAATATCTGTCTCCAAATGATTTACAATTAATGAAATTCCAACCATAAAATGTTATAAATCTGTATTAATATCATGGGGTTCTCTGTATTAAAACCCAAATATTTAAAGTAAAAATGATATTCAGTTATCCTCAAGCTATTCAGGATTGTTTCGGAATTTGTAAAAATATCAGCAATTAGGACTTAGTTCCACTGGTTAATCGTTGAAGTGGAAGCTATGCTAATTACTGTGACACAATTAATAATAGTTTTGTTTTAAACATCCCTGACCCCCAACTAGCTGTTATTTGCTTTTAAATTGAACAAATACAGTTCATTATATAAGTTAACTTTATAAAATGTTGTATGTCTGAAACCCTCAAAAGAAAAAAGGTCAGAAACAGCAAAAACAGCATTGCTCAAAGAAAATACATAGTATACTCAAGTTCTATTTCTTGATGCCTATTTATCAAAGGCAATTATGGTTCAGAAGCTTAAATTCCAAACAGCTATGTATTACGTGTGAGGCCCTCTAGTGTCTAAAAGAGAGAATGATTAGAGTCAAGTTAAGAGGGAGATCAAGTTCTTAGACAAACAATGAGAAATGCTGGGCTTAATATTCCCAAGGTTATAAAAGATGGTAAAATCTCCACTTCTGCTTCTTTGACATTGTTAGGGCTAGCTGTATGTGTGGGGAAGAGGCAGTGGTCCTAGTATTCCTGCTTCTTCCTTATACATACTTTTAAGTTAATAATGGCTCAGGACTTGGCAGCAGCAGCCTTGGATGTGTTGGGTGAAAAATAAATAATGGCTCAACATGCTTATTAACAATTGCTTATCTGATTAAGGATGAACAAAATATGCCCTGCTTCGCAGATTATAAATCTTCTCAGTTACTTACGGAGTATATCTATCTTACCATCGCTCTGAGGGACGTGGATACACACACAAAGAGAAAGGTACATAGATTTTGTCATTTACCAATAACCAAAAAATGTAATTAAAAAACCAAACTCCCCAACAACAAAAAATGCCAAAGACCCCCCAAAAAAACTCAAAACCCTCCCAACTCCTTTTCAACCCAACACATCCTTGAGATAATTTCCCACCATTAGAAGCACTGTGTTATTGAGTTAAGAGGATGGAACACAGGATCCAAGCTTAGATGCACAAAATGACAATGGTAGGAAAAACACAAGGACACTGAGGAATATGTATGAGAAATGACCAAGAAAGAAAAAATTTCCGAAATAAGAGATAAGTACAAGGAAGACCAGCTTTATAATTTTAGCCCTAATAAAGGAATCTGACTACATAGGCAGTGGTATTTCTTAAGGAGCAAAGAACAACATGAACTAAAATGAACTTAGAATACACGATATATGGCACAGGTAGGCAATGCAGGACTGAGGCAAAAGTCAGTGACATTCTACTATTCAATACTACATACGGTAGTTTTTTTTTCTTTTCAAAATATCTTTCCCTCCTCCTCCTCTTCCTCCATTCTCTAGAACACTGGTTTTCAAACTTTTCAGGATGCTCGTTAAAACACAGAGTGCTGGGCTGTATCCCCAGTTTCTGATTCAGGGAAAAACTCAACAATTTAGATTTCTAACAAGTTCTCAGGCAATGTTGTTGCCCTGATGACCATATTTTTTGAACCACTGCTCTAGACTGTTTTTTTTTTTTCTTTAATTTCTGTGCCCCAGGCCTAACAGGATCTTAGTCCCACAGGTCAAAGACCCCTAGGAAAACAAAGCCCAAAGAGAAGTCAATCAACTGCAGCACAAATAAAAAACCACATAAAAATGAAGTAGTTATTATTTCCTTAATCTTGTAGACAACTGAAGTACTTAAACATATGACCAATAACAGTATAATAAACTAATTACTTTCCCAGTTAATTCAGAAACCTTGTTTCTACCATGATTTGCAGAAGAACATGCATGAATGAAAAGCACTTTTTTTCCCCCGGAAAGCGAGAATTAGAGTAGGAAAAGAATGCCAATCAGATATCTAAGGTAGGAAAAGCAAAGTCCATCTCCAGCGTACTCTTACTGATGTTCTGTCTGGAGAGCTCTGCTAAGAGGTTCTGAGGCTACTTTTAAGCTAAAAAAATATGGCCAGCCCTCTGTATCAATAGGTTCTGCATCCATGGATTCAACCAGCCTTGAACTGAAAATATTCATGTTTTTTCTTGTCCTAATTCCTTAAAGAACACAGTATAACAACTATTTACATTAGGTATTATGAAAATTCTAGATATGATTTAAATTATATAGGAGGTTACATGCAAATACAACACCATTTTGTGCCATGGACTTCAGCATCTCCGGATTTTGTTATCTGTGGGAGGTTCTGGAAGCAATTCACTTGGATATCAAGGGACAAATGTAGTTCCACAACTGATAAGACAAGTCTAACATGTCATAAGAATAGGCACTATTGCCCACATGCTACAAAGGGTAACAGCTACAAAAAAGAGATCACAATGTATAGTCCAAATAAATAAATGTGATTACGAAAATGCTGCTAAAGAAAGAAATTTCAAAGTGTGATTTCATTAATGTGGCAAATATTTGGCAGGATGATTTAAGAGACTGTGAAGAAAAGAGAACCTTAAACAAGAGGCCAAATAGTTAAAGGTGGAAAAGAGACTGGATAAAAAAGAAAAAGGTCAGCATAATAAGTCAAAAGACAAATGACACATGAACAAATTTTCAAAAAGAAAGGGAGCAGTAAAATGACAGGAGGTATATACAGAGATTGCTAAAGTGACTTGTGACTTACTTCAACAGGAAGCTGATTAAACTGTGTCACTAAGCCATCTACAGCTGTAGCTACACCAATAAGAGCCATAACTTTTTCTGGTCGGGCAATTGCAGCATGAAGCATGAGCCACCCACCAAGGCTAGCTCCAACTAGTATCTGAAAACAAAAATATGTATTGTTTTAAATAGGACTTTATTTTTCCTGTCTACTAAGTGAATGAATAGTTTAATATAAATTTATGGTTTTTTCTTTTATTTTATTCATGTATTTTTCACATGTAGCTCCCAGACCCTTAACATTTGATACAAAGTATAATTCAATTATGATTAACTTTTTCTTAAAGTATCAGGTCTATAATACAGAATAAGTTATAAACATAAAACAATATTTGTACAATAAAAAGTAAAACGCTACTTACATTTTATTAGAAAGTGAAAATAGAACAATTTTAAATCAAATATAAAAATTATTAAACATTTAAAATATTAAATAAGTTTTCATATCTAAAGAAACAGTTTAAATACGAGATTATAGTCAATAATTTTCAGATTTAACAAAAATAGTCACCTGGGGTCCAATGGCTAAGTCATCAATTATAGAAAGAACATCTTTTCTCCATTTTCCCACTGTGCTTTCTTGTAAGTTGCCATCTGAACTTCCAACTCCTGAGTAGTCAAACCTAGGAAAAGAGAAATGTATCTATAGCTAAATATCTATATATTTGCTTCTTTTATTTTTAAGATAGCATATTCCTCATTATTACAATGCCTAAAATATAGTAAGATGTCAGTCAATATACATTTCAGTAAATCCTACTGGCTCATTAACCTTCAAATATCTCCTATATCCAATTGCTTTCTCACTTTCTACACTCTACCAGCCTAGGCCAAGTCATATCATCTCTAGAAAGAACATCCAACAGACTCCTAATATGTTTCCTCCTTTCCATTTTTTACCTTTATAGTCTATTTCCCACATAGTAGTCAGAATGGTTCTTTTAAAACAAAAACATCTGCACGAACCCAAAGACACTATATAATATTTAATAAAACCCAAGGTCCTTACCATAATACTTTGGGGTCCAAGCACCTCTCTGTATCTCTCCCAACTGTATCCTCACCTCCCTTCTTCAAGTTCTTGCCTCATAAGCTTTTCCTTCTACATGGAATACTCTCCTCCAGATATCCACGTAGATTGCTCCCTCACTTCATGCCGTTGGCTAAAACTTTATATCCCCAAAAAAGCCTTCTCTGACCAATCAATCATTAAAATTATGCTTCTTTCATCTATTCTCTATTTCCTTATTCTGCTTCTTTTCTTCACAACACTTACTACGATTTGACTGTGTTTATGGTCTATCTCCCACACTAGAGAGCTCCATATAGACATAAACTTTGTTTTGTTCACCAATGGTTTCCCAGTGCCTAGATGAGTTTCTTGCAAGTAATAGGTGCTTATTATATACCGGGGTGCTAAAAATATATACATACACATTTTGAGAGATGTTATCTATGCACTTTTAGTTTGCTGTAATCAGAAGTATCTGGAGGTTGATGGTAACCACTCTGAGCACCTACTGTAACTGCAGAAGTCGAACGTGACTTGTATTCATCTTTTGTTATTGGTATACATCGAATACTACAATTTTAACACAGTTTTTTCCTTTCTTAAAATGTGTATACTTTTGGGGGGCACTCTCTGTATTTACTGAATTAATGGAGGAGAAGGCAACCAGAATAAATTTCATCACCACCAACCCATCAACTTCTTCCAACTTCCTAGTTATCTAGGCTTGAGTCTCTCTGCTCTATGAATTTTACTTCTCCTTAAAGGTCTCAATTTAATAAATCATGAAGTATCATACTATGCCCACAGATTACCCAATCCCTATCAATCCCAGATAAATTCTTTTATAACTTTAAGCCTTTGTATGCTGTTCCCACTCAAACTCCTAGTCATCCTTTAAGTCATCTCCTTGGAGGAACTTCACTTGACATATATGCTCCATTCAGTACCACTTTCTTTTGTACACACTCAAGACCTTTCATACTGTGTTATAACCACGCTTTAAATATTCTTCTCCCTTTGAGAGAATGTCAGTTCCTTAAGGGCAGACTGTTTCATTCAAGTCTGTTTTTCCAGGCTACAGAACACTGCCTGCTCTACACCATCATCACTCATTCTCTTTTCTGATATGCACCTTTCTTGGCACTTTGGAAAGGCCGCATCTTGGTGCAGGTCTTTGTCATCCTGAAGCTAGATAGTCACAATACCTGTCTCTATGACTCCAAATGGATTTACAGTACAAGGGAGGGCACAAAAAACCCTAAATGTAGACCCGCCTGGGCAGCGAGACCTCATCTCTACAATAAAAAAAAAAACAAAAACATCAGCCGGGCATGGTAGTGCATGCCTGTAATTCCGGCTACTTGGAAGGCTGAGATGGAAGGATCGCCGGAGCCCAGCAGGTCGAGGCTGCGGTGGCCGGGAGCGGCCACTAAACTCCAGTCTGGGCGACAGAGTGAGACTCCAACTCAAAAAAAAAAAAAATTGCATATTTATCCTTACACGTTTAAACTTCAGTCACCTTCAAAGTACTTTCCATGCAATGCAATAACCTATCAAGGCACATTTTCCACTGCTCAAAAGTTTTTAAGTTGTCAACTTTGATGCCTTTTAGTGCTTCTGCCATTTTTTGTTTCACCTCTCTCATTCACATCAGCAAAATGTCTCCCTTTGAGGACTTTTCTCATTGGGGAAGCAAAAAAATTCACTCAGGATGAGATTGGGTGAATAGCGAGGGTAGGGCACAGGAGTCATACTGACATTGTCATCAAAAACTGCTGAACACTCAGCATGGTGGGCCAGGTGCGTTGTCATGATGGAAGAACTAATAACCTGTTTGCCACAACTTGAGACATTTCTTCTGCAAATTGTGATGGAAGCTTCTCAAAATTTTTGGATAAAAACTTTGGTTCACTGTTTGATATGGAGGAATAAATTCTTAGTGTACTACGAGGGGCTCTCCCTCCTAAAGATAATTCCTGTTTTGGGGGGGTTCCCCCTTGTATAGCTCTCAGGTTTTTTCTTAAACATTATATTAATAAAACAATACCTTCAATGGCTCCCTGGGACATATAACATAAACATTTAGCGCTGTGGCCTTTTTTTAGACCATTATATTGTGGTCATTTTAGACTGATCTTTTATCACTTCAGAGGAAACTACTGCTTTAGCCAAACTGATCAACTTACTGTTCCTAAAATACGTTTATTTTGTCTGTTTTAACACCTCATACTGTTGTTTCCTTCACCTAGAGCAGCTTCTCCCGTCACCTTCTTTACTAAAAATCTTCTCTCAGAGCCTAGTCCAAATGAACCTTTTTGGTAGGTGGAATGGTTTCCCAGACAGGTTGAAAAAAATCTCTCCCTTATGAAACTTCTATAGAGTTTATTTTTATCAGCCACAGACAATTTATTACAGCCTGCTCTCTAAGACTGTGTGTGTGTTCACTTCTGTGAGAAAGTAAATCCTGAAGAAGCAGGGTATACCAATATTTTTTGTCTCTGCATTCTCCATAGTGGCTAGGCATGAAAATCTCATGTACTGAGGTAACAAATATCTACTATGAATAGAATTGGGATGGTAAAAGTAAAAAAATTATTTTATTCATATAAAAGATTTCTCGTCTTTCTGATTCTAAAATCTGATGAAAATTGGTAAATCCCAGTGTTTTTAGGATATATGAAAGAGTATGTATGCACACAATATATTCCTATCTTCCTAGAAATAAGGATTTATAAGTGATGAAAGGAAGAATAAATTAAATTTTTCTTTGAATCTGAAGTGAAATGATTTGAGATCCTTGGGAAACAGAACAAGCTAGCTCCCACATCTGAATCAGTTGTTTCCCTCTTCATCCAGGGTACACAGATGACAGGGGTGGGTACTGGGGGGGACAAGGGAGAAAGACAGCTAATCTCCTTTTCTTCTCCTTAGTGGGCAATTTGATGTTGCATCTTTTACGTTAGCTGCCTCCTGGATACATGGTGAGGATGCAAAATAATTATAGAGCTCCTTCATGAGGGAAAATACAAACACTTAGTGATGTTATCAGGTTACAGATTTTAAATATATACACACATAGTTCACACTTGCTGAACCTTAACCCATATTCATCATGTTAAGACTTTTAAATAGTACACATCTCTGTCTTAGAAGCCTCACTACTCTGGGACATAGCTCCCAAATAAAAAAAAATTATATAAGATGGGCTTGGTGGCTCAGCCTGTAATCCTGCGCCTTTGGGAGGCTGAGGTGAGTGGGTTGCCTGAGCCCGCGGGTTCAAGACCCACTTGGGCAGCGAGACCTCATCTCTACAACAAATCGAAAAATCAGCCGGGCATGGTAGCGCATGCCTGTAATTCCAGCTACTCGGAAGGCTGAGGTGGAAGGATCGCCGGAGCCCAGCAGGTTGAGGCTGAGGTGGCCGGGAGCGGCCACTGCACTCCAGTCTGGGCGACAGAGTGAGACTCCAACTCAACAAAAAAAAAAAAAAATTATACTAGAAATAATTATGAGAGAAAACCAGCTTTAAAATCATGTGGTATATTCCTGAGATCTGACTCAATCTTATTTTAGGCATGGTGATAGGACATCAATAAACCATTTTCATATGCTTCTTGTATAATAAACGATTCCATTATTCAAGGTCTAAATTTTAAAGCAGAAATCACAAAAGTAAATTTTTAAAATTGGAGAATATGTAAATAGAAAATAGTGTCTTTTATAATTACAATATTTCTTATAATAAACTAAAATGTAATCAATAGTTACTATTAATTAGACTGCAATGAACTTTGATGAGAGCAAATAAAAAGGAACTTGATCAAATTAAAAATTTGTAGTGAAGCACTATAGTTTATAAAAGTATATACTTATGTTGTATCCAAAGTGCAGAAACCCACATTACGCCTTTTAGGGAGACAGGACTTCGTTATAGCTCAGGCTCAACTGAAATACAAGAACTGGTAAAATGGTGATTTATTGATTCAAAAATCATTCAGGGACAGAAAAGAAAAATTACAGCAATATTTTTGATTTCATGGTGTTCGTTCACAGCAGTTCCCCTCCTTGGCTAGCACTTCCCTCTTACTCAAATTCTAATTATTCTTCAGTGTTCTTTCCTAAAGTCTTTCTACCCACTTAAATACCATTTTCTCTCTCTCATCCTATGCAATTAAGTATATACTGCTCTTTTGACAAAACTACATTCTGATGAGTACTTTTGTATAATTTCTCATATTGTATCTTAGTTCATGTTTTCTCATCCTGATTGAAGGATTCTTAGGGCAAGTACAATGTTTTATAACTCCTTATATATTATGCTGCACCCAGTATAGTGCTAGAGAGCCTATTTTCAAAAAATTCTCCAGTCTTCAGAATACATCAGAGCAGACTTTAGAAGAGTTTTGAGCATGAAGATAAAATAATTCAGTTAATCTGCTAAAGGCAGTAAGAGTAAATCCATATAACTGATGGAATTTCTGCTAACATACTGAACAGATAGTCTAAAAGTTTTATATACAGTTGTACTTACTAGAATTATTGAATGTTAGTGAATCATTCTCCTAAAAATTTAGATAAAGATTTTTAGGCTGTTAGTGCTAGGAAAGTACTCAGAAATGATCTTTAGTCCAATCTCTCTCTTTTTTTAATGATAAAATTAGGTCGTGTTTATTAGCTGACTTATCTTGTCACAGTTATTGCTAGAATTTATTCTAGAACCTATGCTTCTTGGATTTTAGACCAGTGTTGTTTCTACTAAACCATACTATCTCTTTTGTCAAATTAAACAATAAATAACTGCCATAGGAAAACAAACCTAATAACAAGGCAAACAAGTTATTTTACTAAAATAACTTTCAACTGAAAAACAGGAATTACAAAAATCAAACTTTAGTAAAACACTACCTATCCCTATTTATATTTATACATAGTCAGATTCAGGAGTGAGGAGGAAGAGAAAACTCAGTAAAAACCTGCATTACACAATAAAAATGTTACAATACTTTAAAATACATACATTACCTTTAAATGCATATTTTATAAGGAGGAAATAAGCAGTGGTCAAATAACTCCTTGAGTCCCCAAGTGATATGAGATTAGGAAAAAGCCAACTAGTACATGTGCTCGTTTTTCATATAGATTATTACATCTAAAGAGTTTAGTTACCACTACTTCCCTTAAGGTGTCCTTTCTTACCAGCACTGTCAGTGTGGCACAAAGACCTTAAAAAGGAGGTCTTTTAAAGGTTGCTTTTACAATGCCTAAATCACAAGACTAAAGTTTACAGACCATAAAAATAAATTAATACATAAAAATGATGGAATTTACTTCAATTGGTTAGAATAGAAGTAATTCTCCATTGCCATGCTAAATGGTAGCAACATTTTCTCTGTGTTGTTCCTACCTTATGTAGGCGTGACCTAGAGATTTGCAAAACTCTTCAATCGCCAATGCTTTTGTACCATTCATATTAGAAAGATAGCCAGGGATGAAGATAATTCCTGGACTTTTGCCTTTTAGCCTCTTATAAGCCAGGTTTGGAAGGTCTGGTCGATTAAGGAAAGAGAGTGATGTCTTTTGTCTGCAAGCTAAACAAAGTACACAAAACATAAACTATGGTTTGCAAATTCAGTTTTTGGAAAACTACATATATTTTAAATCTTAACTTTCTCAACAAATCAACTGATAAGAAAAATAAAAACAAAATTACTCAAAGTACTAAATTAATCTAAAGTCTGTTCATGAGATCATGTTTTAAAAAAGTGTCAAAATCAGTACCTTCTTTGAGCAAGGTACAATCTTGATTCTTCCAAAATACATAATGATGTAGAAATTTCAAGACAACAAAAGACAGACCAAAAACATTTTCCTGTTGCTACCTTGTTATCTATTCTAAACAGTATTAATCAACATTCAGATTTACTTGCACAAACTCAGTCCTTTCTTGTGAGATTTTTGCCTCTTTTTTAAATGTTTGTGGAGTTTCAAATTCTCTACTTTCTTGAGGACCAGTTTGGTCTATCCTGGGAAATTGTTTCAAAGGGGGAGATGCTATTCTCCTTTTATTACTGCCTCCCACCCATCCACCCCAGCGAGAATATCATGGGCCATAATAACGGCCCATCATAATAATTCATCAGTTAAGATGGAAACCAGCAGTTTCTTTACAAATAATCTTGAATAACATGATAGTATCATTTTTGAAAGAGATTTCTCATAGGACTCTGCAATCACTTTGTGTTCTGTCAGTTTGGTTTTCTGTAAATGATACACATAAACTTGGTGTAATTTAAGTCAAAAGTACAACCAGTGAACTTTGCAAGGTTACTCAAGTCCATTGTTTTTCAAATCTTCTCCTTACAATTAAAGCAATACTTGCTTTTTAAAAAATAAGTAGAAAGACATTTTTTTAAAAGAGTCATTTATAATCCCACCTCTTTCCAAAGACATTAGGTTTGTGTACTTCCTTACAGTCTTTAGATTAAACACATCTCTTTTTTTATATTAAATAAAGCCTTCCTCCACTCGCTCGTAGCTAAACTTTTCAGTCTCTTCCATATGGGCAGCCAAAGTGTTCCCCATTTTGAATTTAAGAAGCTGACTTTTGGTTGGATGGCTCACGTTTGTAATTGCAGCACTTTGGGAGGCTGAGGTGGGAGGATTGCTAGAGCCCAGGAGTTCAACTCCTTAAATACCCAGTGGAAAATGATAAGAGATAAGAAAGCCAACCAGAATGTTTGTTGTCATATAGATTATTACATCTAGAGTTTAGTTATCACTACTTCCCTTAATGTTGTTTCTTGCCAGCACCAGTTCAAGTTCAAGACTAGACTAGGCAACATAGGAAGTCTTTGTCTCTACAAAAATAAAAAAAATAAGCCAGGTGTGGTGGTGCATGCCTGTAATCCTAGCTATTCAGGAGTCTGAGGCAGGAAGACTGCTTGGGCCCAGGAGGTAGAGGCTGCAATGAACCATGAGCGTACAACAGCACTCCAGTCTGGACGACAGAGTGAGACTAACTCAAAAAAAAAAATCTGTTTTTAAAAATACTGAGGTAGGGTGCGATGGCTCATACCTGTAACCCCAGCACTTTGGTAGGCTGAGGCAAGAGGACTGCTTGAACCCAGGAGTTCAAGACCAGTCAAGACAATATAGTAAGACCCTGTTTCTACAAAAATATAAAAAATGACCAGGCACGGTGGCACACACCTGTAGACCCAGCTATTTGGGAGGTTGAAGCAGGAGGATCCCTTGAGCCCAGGAGTTTGAAGCTGAGGGGAACCAAGATCTTGCTACTGCACTCCAGCCTAGGCAAGAGTGAGGTCTGGATTCTAATGAATTCCACTCAAATGAAAGCTTTAAAACCATCCCTTTTGGCCAGGTGCGGTGGCTCAAGCCTGTAACCCCAGTACTTTGGGAGGCTGAGGCAAGAGGATTGCCTGAGCCCGCGGGTTCGAGACCATCCTGGGCAAGATGGTGAGACTTGGTCTCTACAATGAATCAAAAAATTAGCCAGGCGTGGTAGTGTGCACCTGCAGTTCTGGCTACTTGGAAGGCTGAAGCAGAAGGATCGCCTGAGCCCAGCAGGTTGATGCTGGGTGGCCATGAGCATGCCAATACACGCCAGGGCGATGAAATGAGATTCCAAATAAAAAAAACAAAAAACAAAAAACAAAAAACTATCCCTTTCACTCTTAAACTTTGTTTGAAAGTTTCAATATATTGATAAATATGACAAATTTAAAACTTCTGGTAGGTGCCAGTCCACAGACTGTATCAGCAAGAATGTTCATTTCCCATTCCTTACCTGAGCACTCAAAAAAATCCTTTCTATCCTCTTCTGGATTATTGCTTCTCAACAGAGTAATTTCCCTGTGAGATGATTACAATTTATTTACTGTTGGTGAGTTATAAGTAGACAGATTCTTAATATTATATCTATAAATCATCTACGTACCATAAGGATTAGCTCAAAGCCTGGACATAAGTGCTCAATAAATATTTGCTAAGTAGATGAAAGAATATACTCTGGTTAATGAATTGACATACTATACTTTGCCAGGAATACTTATATAATAATACGTCTTTTGGTTGTGTACAATTACTTAAGTTATACTGATTATATAAATGTAAGAATTTTAACTCGAAACAAAGAATCCCTGCCATGACATGAAGTACCATTCCGAGGACCCTGCACCTGACAGCTGCGTGGCAAGACACCAAGCCCCCTCAAAATAGAAGAACACAATTCAAAGACAGATTATCTATACACGATGTTCTCTGACTTCTGATCCAAATTCTAGTTTCCTTCGTACAGTCATGATTGTGGTGCTTTCACCGAGTGGGAGCATCGAGATGTCAAAAGCCAGAAATCAGGCTGGATGAGGGCTTTTACAAAGAACATGCCTCCCACCGTCAGTTCCCTCAAGTCAAAGGAGAGTCGGTTTCAGCATTTTAGGAGTCACAGTCTGTAAACCCTTAGAAGCAACTCCTCATGAAATGCACTAAACGCACACCTTAATTTTTCCTCCTGTGGGTGTTCAAGGTCGAGGAGACAGGCCAAGAGCAGGAGCTCCTTAAACTGCACAGCAAGAAAAACGCCAGCAAGGGCCGGGGCCGCCCAGACTGCCCCAAGGCCGCGGCGGAGCTCTACTCAAAGCCTTCATATCAGAACTGTACACAACGCCTAGGGCTGGAGTGCTGAGAAAGGGGGGAGGGCCTTTTTGAAGGGGGCGCCAAAAACTCACTGTTCAGGCACAGGAACGGACGGAACCCGAGGGGTTCGAAAGAACGCAACCTCCTCCCGCCTCGCGGCCACTGACCTGGGAGACACCGTGGCGCCCGCTGGGGCGTCCGAGCAAGCAACGCGCTGAGGCCATGGTGGGAGCCAGAGGAGACGGCTGCCCAGCCCCAGCTCCGACAGGGTCCCCACGCCGCTACCGCGGCCATGCCCGCGCCCGCCATCTTCCCAGCAGTCCTCGCAACCCACACGGGGCCAGAGACACGCACTACGCACAGGGGCCGAGGCTGCCCATGCGCTGTCGGCTGGGAGGCGGAGCTAACTAAAGAGCGCCGCGCGCGATTTTCCGCCTACGGAGAGCGCGCATGCGCCAAGCGTCCTTGCTCTAGCCGCCGGGCTGGGGCTGCCGCTTCTACCCGTAAGAGTTTTCGCGGCGAGGTGGTATTCCAGGTTTTAGACGCTTAGGGAGAAACCGTTTGCGATGTTCCTAGCTAGGAAACCCTCTCGGCATCCCGAGGACAGTGGGGAGCGGAAACGTAAAATGGTAGGCTTGCTGAATGGCACATCCCTCTCATTTCGTGACAGTTGTAACCTGTACCGGAAACGCTCCCAGAATGCGACCTTAACCTTGAACGTGTGAATACCTGGAGTGGAGTCGGACATTCGCCGCTCCCTCGCCCCTTTTCAGTTCGTCGTTTCTGTTATGTTTCTCTACGTGCTTGACTACTTGATTTGTTGCATTATTCTGACCTCTGCCGGAGGCAAAAACACATTTCAATAAATGCTGTAGACAAACCCAAATTTCAATAAGTAATTTCAATGGAAGAACAAAACTCAGAGAATTAAATTTTAAAGGAGTATTTTATAGTCCAGGGATCAAATAAACTCTTACTATTTCAAACTCCAAAATCATAAAGAAAACATATCCTCATGAATTTACACTTTTTGAATGGCAGAAGACACTCGAAGTCAAATAAGAACCTAGAAAAATAGATTTTGCAGTATAGATCTATTAATACTTCTATTCAGCCTGCTCCTAGAAATTAGGAAAAAATACAATTTTTTAAGGTAGTGACGTTTATTACTTGCCTGAGTAGTGCCCCCAACTCCCCCTCATGTAACAAAACAACTTCAGAAAAAAATATAATTTTAATAAAATTGGCTAATGGGCAGGAATAGGCGGCTCATATAAGTAAGCATGATGCTCAACCTCACTAACTGAAAAATTGGAACTCCAAAAAATAACATGCCATTCTTCCCCCCCGTTCTTCAGATTGGCAGAAGCTTATTTTTTTTTTTTTTTTTTTGAGTTGGAGTTTCATTCTGTCGCTCCCGGTCACCGCAGCCTCGACCTGCTGGCCTCCGGCGATCCTTCCACCTCAGCCTTCCGGGTAGCTGCAACTACAGGCGCGCGCTACCACTCCCGGCTAGTTTTTGGTTTATTGTAGAGATGAGGGCTCGTCAAGTTGCCCAGGCGGGTCTCGAACCGGCCGGCTCAGGCAGTCCACTAGCCTCGGTCTCCCAAAGTGCTGGGATTACAGGTTGAGCCACCGAGCACGGCCTGGCAAAAGTTAAAAAGAGCAACTATTGGTAAGGATGTCGCCACTTATGTATGATTGCTGGGAAAGTGAATTGCTAAAATCTGTGACCAAGTAATTGGGCCACATCGATTAAAATTTAAAAATATTGGCCGGTCTCAGTGGGTCGCCGGAACCCAGCAGGTCGAGCGTGCCACTGCACTCCAGCCGGGGCGACAGAGTGAGACAGGGTGAGACTCCAACTCAAAAAAGAAAGAAAGAAAGAAAGAAAAGCATCATTTCCAATGCCTTTTGACTCAGTGGTCGCAGTTCGTGACTATCCAATAGAAAACTAGTTCATAAAGACCCAAATTATCTACTACAGCGCCACCTTTAGAGACTAAGAGGAAAAAAATTGTAATGCCCAACAACAGAAAAAGAGCTGAATAAATGTCTGGACTTCAGCTCTGACACCTTTCAAACTAATTCCTGGGGGCCTCGGGCATCAACCAGTAAGGCCTTATCTACTTTTTCCTACTTAAAAGTTACTGTGGGTGATGTAATATTTTGAGTAAAATCAGTTTACTGTCCTGGTTATAAATTTTGGGGCAGTGATTGGTGCCAGAGTTATTTTAGTTTTCTTTTTTCATTTGACATTTAGGTCAGTGGTGCTAGCGTTAAAGATAATGTTTGGGTATAGTGAATCCAGCATGTTGTTGGAGTCTTGAGAACCTGTCCTATTGGAACACTCTGGAAAATTTGGATAAATAAAGACTCTGATGTCTTTCCTGAGAAGGGGAATACCTCTCATATAGTAAAAACATGTAGTAAGAAGAGTCGCTTGATTTCAGGACATATTCCAAAAGATTATGAGCTGTGTGACCATTTCTCCATTAGATCTGTTGTAGACTCCAAGTGTGATGCCCAATGCATGTCATCTCATCATCCCTTTTATCTTAACAAAGACTTATCCCTGTAGGTTTTGGATACGTGCAAAATATTCTCAATCATGACTCTTCTTTTTATCCTCCTTCTGTATTTGCAAATCTTCTTGCATATGTTTGTGTGCAGCAAAATGAAAAATTTGACTTATCATAGTGGGAAAAGCACTGCACACACAAAAAAGCAGAGAAACCCATGGATTGTCTTCTCTATCCACTTTTACAAGTTTAAAAAAATCAGAAAAAATTGTGGCTAGTGACAATTGTAGATGCTTTTGCTGAAAGTGATGAGCTTCAAGTAGACAAATGTGTTTCCACCTTGGATATCTACTGTCAGTGTTACCTTCATTAACATACAAAGGGATAAAAGCACACACTGTTGAGGGCGGTTTCTCTCTCTGAAATCTGCTGCCTTAGTTCAGGGAGACAAATGAGGTTCCCACCAAGTAAAGCTTGACCACACATTTACATGATTTTTTCCCCCCAGTAAGATAGATGGATAAGTAAATACAGTTCTTGCAATCCCCAGTAATAAATGTATTTGTGCAAAAAGGCAACAATGTCAGATTTTTTTCAGGTTTCATCTCATTTTGAAAACAATAAGAAATATGACCAGAGATACTTCTAATTACTTCTTTATAGACTACAAACTGTAATAGCATACAACAACCTTTATGTCATTTCTACTATTGTCTTTTGCTGACTAATTCACTCTCCATCAGGTTACTGATAGGTGGCTTGCAAATGAGAAATGGGTTTATTTTCAAATGTGAAACCAGGTCAATTTTTTAATACAAACTCAACATATTTAACACACATATTTAAAAAGGTTTACTACATCATGCAAGTTGGGTAGAACACCTTTACAATCCTATGAAGAAAGTACAGTACAGAAAAGTTATATCTTTACATAAAGCAACAAAATCTTAGCAATTATATTTCACTTTCTTAAATCATTACAGCATTTAAGGGTAATCTCTGTAAAATCAGGTTTTAAAAATGTCTTCCACAGTCATGATTTTTGTCCTTCACTGTTCAAGTAAAATCTCATGTCATCCAGTTGCAAAATCATTATTGGCAACATGTACACATGTATACAGACTACACTGCAGATAAAAAAAAAAAAGTTGTACCCAGTCAGGCCTGACAAAGTTTTAGAGACACTTATAGTCTAATAATTTCACCTTGTACTAGTAAGTAATATCGTTATTTTCTATTCATTTCTATTCATTTGCCATGTTTTAGGAAATAGTACATTCATACTTTTAAACATGCAAAACATGATAAACTAGAATGAATGGCACGTGAAAAACCATTATAAAAGAGACTTGCCTGAAGTCATTTCATTCAACAAAAATTAATTTAACTCAAAAACCAAAGTCTAACTGTAAAAAAAAAACATAAAATAGTACATTAAAAAGAATGTAAGTTGAACTTCATTTTATAGAACAACACCACTTCTGCAAATAAGTATATTGATTGGTCTGTTCTTTGGTGAAAACAGAGCTATGATTTCATGGTTATGTCACATAAGAGTGCACTTAGCAGGTATGCTCCACAACAAAGAGAAATCGGACAATCTAAAAGACATTGGCTACTGGTTGCCTTTATTCTCAGCACCAAGTATGGAAAAATCTTCAGCAAAACAAGCTTCTAACACCAAATATTCTCTTTACTTAAAATTGCCCAATGTGACAGAATGCCTGTTGTCTAAGATGACTTCTCCCCCCCCAAAAAACCACACAGCTTTTTGCTCATTCTTCTGTTACTAAATGGTTTACTATGTATGTACAGTAGCTTATACAGGTGGTGAGACTGCAGAGTCAATTTTCTGGGTTTCTCGTGGCATCGAAATACCATTCTGAAATATAGAATAATATAGTAAATGCAGTTCATCACTTACAGTTGCTACTGCTAAAAGGAAGTCATATCAAGTCTTTGGTTTTGGTGCAGTACTTAATTAAGGCAAAACTCCTCTGAAAACATATTCCCTCCAAGCCCTTGCTTGCTTATATTTGTAAAATGCTACTTTTTTTTTTTAAAAAAAAAAAATGCTACTTTTTTTTTTTAAAGCCATTTGGTTGCCAATAATGTCAATGACAATGATTTGAGTGCTAAAATAATTCCATGTTCCCAAGTATATATAGGCATTTTGTAAAATAGTTTATTTCACCAAAACCAACAATTGATTAAAAATAGTTTATAAGAAAAGTTGTTTATCAAAATAGTGTTTTCCTTCTCATGGGAGCTTCAATTCTTTTGCTATTTATGATCAAGCTTTTCATTGAAATCCCTTCTTTCTTTTTTACAAATGACTTCTTGCTAATACAAAAGGAGTTCTGAGTGCATACAGTTCAAGGGTTGGGTCTGTTGGGTCTTCCCGTCTGGGATTGAATATGGCTTCGTTATTGTAAGAGATTATTGCAGTGTGCCCTGAAGTGGACTGTTGCCCAGTTCATTACAACAAGAAGTGAGTGTAACCTTCTGCCCCTGTAACTATAACATCCATCCAGATCCGCATGGCTTCTGGTGATGGGGCCACCATATAATAGATTCTGTCATGCGTCTTGACACTAAAGGTGAGTAATGGATTAGGACTCTGAAATTCAAAAAAAGGAAAAGAACATAAAACAAACATTTTGAAATAAATTATTAAATAAAACAGACATATGTAAAGTCCTCTTCTTTTAAAGTTTCAATATATAAAATTTATGTATGTAGGTATTACTTTTATTCTACTATATCTTGTACCCCCCCATTCCTTTCTCTCGATTGATCATCTTTGGGCTTTGCTGCACAAGAAATCTCACACAGAGCTCCCTAATTCTCTTAGCACCTAGTTTGTAAAGCTCTAGCAGAGTACCTAGCTGTGCTTAATAAATAGTAGCTGTTATTCTTAGCCCTACTAAAATCTTGTTCATGCCCCCCCATAACTATATAGTAACTTCTTTCTAGAACCCCAGCAGAGTCACCTTCCAGGGTCTACCAAACCAGTATGTCCAGAATATTTCCTCACTTTGCCATGACTTTTTCTCCTCAGAAAGATCAGTCACCCCACGTCTATGTTTACTTTGCCAGCACCATTCTGTTGATATCTATCTGTCATAACAGAACGACAAATCTAAATAGCTTAGAATTCAAAAATATATTTTCTCCCCTTAATAATGGATTCAAATTGTAGGATTTTAGAAAACTGACGCTTACCTTATTAGCATTTTTTAGGTGATCATAATACACTTCTTCAATGGCTTGAAAGTATATTACTCCTTTTAATTTAGCTTCATGCTTGTCTGCAAAGACAGATGAGTGTTAAAATAAATATTTTATTATCACTGGTGGACAGAAAAAATGATACTTTCATTATAATTATTATTAAAATATTTATAGTATTTAGATTATTTTAAATTAATTCAGATAACCCGAGTTAGTGCATTACCCCCCCTTCTATATTGAGGGGGAGAAAAAAAGGAAAATCATAAAATTACCAGCCCCAAACCAAAGGGACTAACTGGCTTTGCCCAAGGCTCTTCAGAAAATTATCAGTCAAAAAATAACCCAGAACTACTGTCAGGTTAGCACCCAAAGTATAAATACTAATGACTCTAATACAAATATTTCTCCACATTCTCCAAGACATTTTGTAGTGGAAATATTAATATGCAGATCTGCTGTAATAAAAATTTTGCAAAGTGTGTTTTTTGGCTTGCAATTGAAAGTAATATTCTACTTCTATTTCTTTCCTATAACATTTTTTTCTTCAGCAGCCTTGATTTTTTTTCCTGTTTTCAACAGACCTTCATGTCAATAATTTACTGTCCTTTAAATGCAACACTTTCCAAACTATTTCTAAAGATTTCATCAGATTTCCCATAAAAACAAAACAAAGGAAACAACAAACAAACAACAAAGAAAAACAGGAATCAAACAAAGAGCACCACTCTGATGTAGTAAATTCTTGAGATATTTTGTAATTTAAGCTCGGCAAGGATCATAATGCATGTGAACATATAAAAGAATTTTAAAAGTATGGATGAGGATGCAGGGAAGACTCTCATATGTCCTGCTGGGAGAAATGCTAATAAGACAGCCCCTTTTGGAAGGCAATTGGTAAAAAAAAAAAAAAAAATACTGAAAAAATGCAAAGCTCCTTTTACTCAGCAATTCCACTTCTAAAACTTTATTGTATAAGATCTACTCGTGCATGTGCAAATGTACATGGAATTGTGCTTGTTGTGGCATAAGGCTGCAAAAGATCTGCCTGAGCTTTCATAGGGGACTGACTCAGCTATAGACCAGCCATACAATGGAATCTACACAGCTCCTGAAACAATGGAGGTAGATCTGTATATGCTCAGAAAACAAACATCTTGAAATACTATTAGATGAATAGAGTGAATAATTCAGTCCCAATTATGTAAAAAGAAAAAGGAATTCATGTACACTTGGAAACAGAGAAACATGGATAGAGATTTTTCAGACTTAATTATGGGAAGTCTGAAACATTTCAGACTTAATCATGGGAAGTCTAAACTCTCATGATGGGAAAGAGACTTACTTTCATTATACAAACTTTTGTTTTGTTTTGAATTTTGTACTAAGTGAATGTCCTTTTTAAAATAATGACAAAAAGCTCATCTGAAAAATAATGGCCCTGAACTGTTCAGCAGAAAATAAACCTATTTAATTGCATTTAATTCACCATTTTCCTAACTTATTTGAACAGGGACCATATTTTTGTTGTCTGTTTTTGCTCTCCTTGGGAAACACTGTTTTATTTTATTTTTTTAACTTTTATTTATTTATTTTTTGAGTTGGAGTCTCACTCTGTCACTCAGACTGGAGTGCAGTGGCCGCTCCCGGCCACTGCAGCCTCGACCTGCTGGGCTCCGGCGATCCTTCAGCCTCAGCCTTCCAAGGAGCTGAAACTACAGGCACGCGCTACCACGCCTGGCTAATTTTTTGATTTATTGTAGAGATGAGATCTCGCCAAGTTGCCCAGGCGGGTCTCGAACCCGCGGGCTCAGGCAATCCACTCACCTCGGCCTCCCAAAGCGCTAGGATTACAGGCTGAGCCACCGAGCCCAGCTGGAAACACTGTTTTAATAAATACCATGTTCATTGAGTTTCAATCCATTTCTATGGAAAAGAAGCTCAGTGTATCTCTCAAACACTTGCTGGTAAGCAGACTGCGATAATTCATGCGAAAACACAATAATACCCTGTTTTCTGAACACAGATGTAAAACAAAATCTGGATTATAAAAGTAAATCTTGTCGGTGTTTCAAGCAGGTAAAACGAAACCTTTGTGTATATGGAACTTCACACTGGAGACAGAACTCTTAAAAACATAAACCTCACAACCACGTTGCGAGCTGAGAGAAGGAACGGTGCTCTTGTAAATTGATGAGCTAATGTTACCCATTCTGTTTCTCTCAGTATTATCCCATCCATTTACAGACATATTTTCTGTGCCCATCTTCTTTAGAGACGCTCCTTAAGTTCCCGGTTAACATGCAGGAGGCCAAGGACAGGCCAGTGTCATGAACAACACAGAGCCCTGGGACTTTACCTTCGACACTCACATTTTCGGTTTCTTCACACAAACATGGCCATTTCTTTCCCTGACAAGCTGGAGGGACATGGCTCCCATAGGATCAAGGCCAGCCTGAACTGCAGTCTGGACAACTGCCTGGGGACTGATCTATTCCTGTGCTGGTTGGTGTCTGGGAAAGGGAAGGCAGGACGGAACAGGCAAAACTGCAGAACGATAGCTATGAGCAGAGCCAGATGGGCAGCATGTGTCCAACCAGGCCACAGTGGTCAATGTTATCACATAAAAATACTAAACATCTGGATGAAATATAATTTTTGTCTGTTTTCTGTGTTAAGGTTCTGAGTAATCTTTGATTTACCAAAAATGTTTGTTTTTCATTTTTTGAGTCGGAGTCTTTGTCGCCCAGGCTGGAGTGCAGTGGCACGATCATGGCTATCACAGCCTTGACATCCTGGGCTCAGACAATCCTTTCACCTCAGCCTCCTGAATGGCTGGGACTACAGGCATGCACCACATGCCTGGCTAATTTTTGTATTTTTTGGGTAGAGACAAGATCTCACAGTGTTGCCCAGGCCAGTCTTGAACTCCTGGGCTCAAGTAATCCTCTCACTTCAGTCTCCCAGATTGCTGGGATTACAAGCATGAGCCACCACACCTGGCCTTGGTTTTGGTATTTAAAAAAAATTGAAAACCAGTCATCAAAAGTCTCAATTTGGAAAACTGCATTTAAGTAGGTCAGAAGCTCAGAGTGCAGGTTTGGGGAAGTTGCCAGGGTGTTGAACCACTCACCAGGTGATGGAAGAAACAATGAAATAAGGAGCACAGACAAGAGCACAGAAGAGTGGGATGGTTTTGCCTGAAATTCTTTTAAAACTTTATTTTTGAAAAAGTCTGCCTGAAGTTTTCTGTAGAGATCACACACCACCGAGTTTTGTTCATGCATTTTGCAGACACCAGATTGAGTTTCTTTTAAAGAGGCATCTTTCCTATTGTACTGAGAGAAGCTGCTCTGGATATGTACACAACCCAAGGCCATAAAGCCCTAGAGTAGCAAAGCAGGGGACTTGGGAGGAAGAGCCGTTTGCTTCAGACCACCGACCTCTGTCGTAACCAGGACTCCATCTGAAGAGCTCCTTGGTGAAAGTCACACACCCCTCTACCTGCTCCACACTCCAAATCTGGGTCTCCAGAGCCAGCGTTTCTTTTCTTCCACGGGCTTCATGGCTTCTCACACCACTTCTTATAAACATAACCTGACCTCACTCAACAGATTCAAGGACTAAACTGTTACTTCTATATATTACATGGATACATTTGACAACAATTGCTGATGATGCTCATGAACACCCAACGCAGTGTTTCTTCATCACATCCGGTCTGATGCCTCTCTCTTTTTTTTTTTTTTTTTTTTGAGTTGGAGTCTCACTCTGTCGCCCAGGCTGGAGTGCAGTGGCCATTCCCGGCCACCACAGCCTCGACCTGCTGGCTCTGGCGATCCTTCCGCCTCAGTCTTCCAAGTAGCTGGAACTACAGGCGCGTGCTACCACACCCAGCTAATTTTTTTATTTATTGTAAAGATGAGGTCTCTCCAAGTTGCCCAGGTGGGTCTCGAACCCGCGGGCTCAGGCAATTCACTCACCATGGCCTCCCAAAGCACAGGATTACAGGCTGAGCCACTGAGCCTGGCTATCTTTTTTTTTTTTTTTTTGAGTTGGAGTCTCACTCCGTCACCCAGACTGGAGTGCAGTGGCCGCTCCTGGCCACCGCAGCCTTGACCTGCTGGGCTCTGGTGATCCTTCTGCCTTAGCCTTCCAAATAGCTGGAACTACAGGCGCGCACTACCATACCCGGCTAATTTTTGATTTATTGTAGAGATGAGGTCTCACCAAGTTGCCCAGGTGGTCTCGAACCGGCTATGTTTTTTAACAGCTGAAAAGACAGCAGAGCTATCCTTGCGCTACTAATGGACATGTTTCAGATGTGATCCAAGAGGAAAGAAGAGGCTTCTTAATAAGTATGCCAGTGACACTAATATGCCAGTATTTAGATAAGATTCAGTAGGGTATGTTTCTCATAATCCTGCTTAAGAATCCAAAAATATTTCAGTCACTTAATAAATACTCATCCACTAGTTTACTGATGAGCTTTACTCCCTGTGCTTAAAAGACCATTATAGTTTATAAACTGTAGTTAAATGACAGTCAGCTAGGGCTGCCTAATTGTGTGTGACTTAAACAGAACATATGACAGTCAATCAATCACAAAAACCTTTTTTTCTGTCTTGGTGACAATATTTTTATCTAAAAAACAAATCATTTAATATTTATTGGGGCTGGAGTTTACTGAAAACTAGAATAGACTAATTCATACTTCTTAAAGTAAATGTGCTTATTATTTCTAGGAAGGAAATTCATATCACATAGACTCTATAATCTAAATAGAAAATTATTACATCTACAAAGCTAATGCTGTCATTAAGCATTATGTATCAAACTACCTGTTTATACTTAATTTCAGCGGCCTTTGCTCTTTAACAGAGGGTTCCTGATTTGAGTATTTCACTTGAATGTTTTTTATCACTCACCTGCATAATAAGAGAATGTGCGCTTATTCCGATCAAAAACAAACCAACGTTTTTTCCAAGTTTTAATTTTTCCACCCATTTTGATGAGGAATCCTCGGCAGGTCTTCTCTGTGATCGATACATGGTAACAGGTATCGATATTGTGACCAGCAGTCTCTACATGGCTTCTCAAATCAAAGTCTTCCTTCCGGACAGGCAGGTAGCGTGTCAAAGGACGAGCCTGGAAAGGTACAAAACTCATTCCATCTATAGCCAATTATTTGTGAATTTTTTTTTCTAGGTTACAGATGTTTAGAAGTGAAAATTAATGATAAAGCCTAAGCCTTAAAACACTCACGTTGTCATAAGAGCTTCAGATAAACAAAGCACTTATCATTTGGAGTCTAAAAATTGGGGAGTATCTTGAAAAGAATACTATAATATACGGGAGAAGGGGAGGATAAATTCAGGTTGAGAGATTCTATTCCTTAAGATGGGCAGATGAAAAAAAATGCAAACGTCATTTATCTTAAGCTCTTTTAACCAGGATGTACGTAGCCTTTAACAAACACAGGGAAATGAAACATGTAGTTATCTGGGCTGCTCCCTACAGATGACAACGTCTCTCCTGTGGATTTTCCAGAAGTTGTCTCTGCCTCAACTGAACAGTAGTTCTTCTTAAGTAATTGTAGACATGGCATCATTGGTTGGACACTATTTAGTAGCTACAACCCCCACAAGATCCCACAAAGCTGTATTTGTCAGCTTATACACACTCTGATAGAAACCGAAGGCAGAGATGTATGTTTTGAAAAGCAAAGCTAAAATAAAGTAAAAAGTGAAATGAAAGCTAGACCTAATGTAATGAACTGTCCAGGACCAGATCTGAAAGGGACGTATTTAGAAATCTTTTAAGTTACTGTTGCCTAGGGCAAAGGTTTGTCTAATCTAGGGCACACATATATCACTGCGGGTGATATTTCTAAAACGGTGTCTTATTTTATGCTCTTCAATAATTCCATCCCTTACCCTGGGGAAATGGCCAAATCATACTCTTGGAGGCAAAACTTATAATCAGGATTAAAATAGAATCATCCTTTTTGGTTGGGCTTCAGACACTAAACAGGCATGGATGACCTTCACTGAATCAGAATTTGGCAGAGGTTGGGCACAATGAAATAAAACAAACAAGTTTTATTTCTATTTTTCCTTCAACATTTAACTTTTGATTTAATGGTACTTTATTGACAGATGCTGATACCTCAAAGCATACAAAGTCCTAAGGATAGTCCCTAATTACTATACTACCGAACTTCCAGCAGCCATAAAGAAGAAATTATATATTTTGCCTTTGAGTTTAGTAAACCTTGATAAAATTGATTTGCCCCTTGTATACTCAAAATGTGTTCCTTTGAATCAAACGGTCAACCAAAGTTTTTATCTGCTAGCTGTGAGAAGGTTGTGACGTGATTTGCAGAAGAAACATCCTGAGTTGCGGCAAACAGGCAAACAGGTTCTTCTACCATGACAATGCACTTGCCCACACCACACTGAGTGAGTGTTCAGCAGTTTTTCACCAAAAAGGTCATGGCTCCCATGTCCCACTCTCCCTATTCACCTGATCTTGCCCCAAGCGATTTTGTTTTTATTTTTCCCATGATAAAAATCCTCAAAGGCAAACATTTTTGCCTATGCAGAAGAGATCAAACAAAAAATGGAAGAAGCACCAAAAGGTAACAAAATCGATGGGTTCAAAAAGCGTTTGGAGCAGTGAAAAAAGCATCTAGACAGGTGTATTGCATCAAAGGGAGAAGGTGACTGAAGTTTAAACATGTAAGAATAAATACACAATGTTTTATAAATAAGTTGTTTTTTTGGGGGGGAGGTCCTCCTTCATATATTATGTAAGCAACTATAATATGTGACAGGAACAGAGATTAAAAACTCTCCAATGACCAAAATAAGAAGTCAAACAAAATGGGTGGTTTCCTCAAATTTTGCTTGAGTTCAGAAATCTAGTGCACAAGTGTTGAGGACTGGTGTGGCAAAGGGGGCACATGTGAAAATATAGTGATTAGAAACAAAATATTAACAGCGCTGTCAAGATACTGGACTGGTAAAATTGTCCTGTTCTAGAATGTTTGCTTCTAAAAGATGGCTTAATAGAACCTCTTCCTTTTTTCAACCAAAGGTTTTAGTTTGGATGTTGTATTTCTAAAACCACCTGCATTTTTCAAATCTGCTAAAAAAAAAATATTGTTCTTTTACAATATACTCCAAAGACTGGGCAGAAGAAAACGTGTTTCTCCTTGCAAAATGTTCCACACATGACTAGAGAAAGGCATCATTTGGTAATTCCCTAACAGTTTGAAATAAACTCACGCTTCATGATCCCTCCACTCCCTCCGCCCTAACCCTTTGCATGTCAAGTGTTAATAATGCTCAGGGCCTGAGGATAATCCTGACCCAGAATGGCTGTCTTCCATGGAATGACCACCAGGGGGAAACCTACACTTATTCATTGAGACTGACCGACCAACCTGTGCCCTTTGTTTCTCCCGTATTTTCACTTCCTTTTCGATTAACTTCTGCCTCTGGCTAGTTTCTTCCTGCAATCGTTTTTCCAGGATTTCTCGGCGTCGTTTTTCTTCTTCCAGAGCTCGTTTTTTGGCTTCCATCTCCCGTTCCTAAATATTATGCATAACCACGATTATTTTAAGACACACATTATACTTGAATGGTTCTAATACCAAAAAGAAAATTCTGTCTAGACAATTCTTGCATTGCAGCCTAGTCTCTTAGAATACGTAACCTTGGGGCAACCCCCTCAGGTCTCCTCTCACTCTGGGAGCTTTTCTGTCCTCTCAATAAATTCTGCTTTTCAAAAACAAATAACAAAAAAAGATTGTGTAACCTTGACTAAAACAGCCCATAATCACCTCTGGCATCACTTTCAAAATCATCATATGCAGAAATGCAACCACTAAATATAATTCACAATTAAATACTGATCTTAAGTGAAAATGCAACTTGCGTCTATGTTCTGTCACTTCATATCAATGACTACAACTCTCTCACTTTAAATGAAAAGTCCCACATATTGTCATTCAACATCTATCATGAGATTAAGCCTTTCTTTCGACTGCTGTCTTCTAACTGAAGGTCAAGGGTCCTTCCAATTCCTGTTGTTGTTGCTGTGCAGCTTCCTGGCAGAGGAAGCACATGCGGAAGTTAGAAAAGGAAAGGAGGTGCCCTTTAGGGCAGGATGCAAAGGCATCTGGGGGGATTCCGAAGGAAGTTCAGGTTCTGGCTTGAAATACAGTCACAGTGATGTAGGATTTTTTTGTGGAGCTGGAGTTTCACTCTGTCACCCAGGCTGGAGTGCAGTGACACGATCATGGCTCACTGCAACCTCAATCTCCCGGGCTCAGGTGGTCCTTCCACCTGTTTCCTGAGTAGCTGGGACTACAGGCAAATGCCACCATGCCTGGCTGATTTTTTTTGTAGAGACAGATTCTTGCTATGTTGTCCAGGCTGGTCTGGAACTCCTGGGCTCCAGCGATCTGCCCACCTTGGCCTCCCAAAGTACTGGGATTACATGCATAAACCGCTGCGCCCCGCCTAACATGGGATTTTAAATATTACAACAGTGCAGTTAGCACCAGATGGGAAGGAAGAAAGAATGCATAAAGACATGACATCCCTCCCTGTTTCTTGGCAAAAACACGAAGTGGCCATCAAAGAAAAAAATATTATACATATGGTCATCAAAGAAAAAAATATATATGTCAACACTATATATATATATTTCAAGTTACAGATTATTAAAGAGCCTTAGAAATCATCTAACACCTTTACTTTTTCAGATAGGAAAATGAGGCCGAGAAAGGTAGAAGACTACTCCAAGATCACTCGGCTTATTAAGGTTCCTTAAGGAGCATTGCCTATGCCAAGCATGAGGCTCCGTGCACCACATTACCGACCTCCAGAATAAAGATATTGAGCTTACCCGGGATTCAAGCAGCCGTGTCTTTTCTGCATGAGCCTGCTTCAGAAGTCTCTCCATTTCTTCTATTCTGGCAATATTTGAAGTGCTGGCACTGAATCAAACACAAAGACCTTTTAAGAATATTGGTTCAGATTGGAAAGTCTCTCTAACACATACAAACACACACACACACACACACACACACACACACACACACACACACACACACACGAGGGTAAAGGGAGGTGCGTGATGAAATCCAAACATATGCAATTTGAAGGATGCTACTTACGAGTCATTGGTCTGAAGAGGCAATTCAATTCAACTCTGAAAATTGTAGGTGACACTGACTTACCTCAGTTTAGAAAACAAAATATAGACAAGCAAAATAACACCCAGGTAAACTGCTTTACTCAGAGGTAAGCAAATCAAACCAAATCTTACAAAGTGTGGCTTCTGAATGCTTCCTCCAAAGTTAAAAATGATGGCCTTTGGGAGTCCTTCTCATTTAGTTTAGCGACTTAGAGATGTCAAACCAAGACTATCACCAAGGTTCTATATAAATGACACCTAACATTTAGAGACACTTTATTAAGTTGGGGAATATGTTATCACCAGCTGTTTTTTGTGGTGCCTTTAAACATGTGGGCATTTTATTTCTTTTATTTCTTAAATAATGATGCCAATTAAATGACTTTGTCTATGGGTGCAACGAATGGGTGGAGGCTAGTTTTGTAACTAGCCCCTACCCATCATACCAATGAGGAAGCTGCACAGGGGAATTTAAGAACTTCAAGAGAAATGAAGGGAAAGATATCACACACACAAGTAAAGGAAAAAGCTGAAGGGAGTGAAAAGTGCAAAAACAGTCTGGATAACTAAAAGAGAAAGAGGAGAACTTGGACACATTAAACACAAAGCAGACAAAAAAAAACCCCCGCAGAACAGTTTATTTTTCTCTTAGTTACTGACTATTCTGGAAAAGAAGGACCATGGTCTAGGTCAAAACTTACTCTGATGTTTCAGCCATGGGGAACCAGTATTGTTTCTTATGCATAATGTGTTCTTGTAAAGTCATTTAAGTACTGTCTTCTTTACCAGTCTCTCTGTTTCTCTCTCTCTCTCTCTTTCTTACTTTTTTTTTTGAGTCAGGGTCTCATTCCTCCTGTGCTCTTGAGTAGCTGATGCTACAGGCGCATGCCCCACTAATTTTTTGATTTATTGTAGAGACAAAGTCTCACTATGTTGCCCAGGCGGATCTCAAACTCCTGGACTCAAGCAATTCTCCCACCTAAGCCTCCCAAAGTGCTGGTATTATAGGTGTGAGCCACCGTGTCCTTTCTACTAGACTCTCTTGAGGGCAGTACTTTTGTGCCTGAATCCTCCAGAGCACAGACCCTGGCATATATAGTAGGAATTCTTGTTTGTTAGACACATTCATATAAAAATAGATTTATTAAAAATTCATGTAGCAGAGTCCTCTTGGTTCACATGAATAAGCAGAGTCCTCTTGGTTATAATTATTAAGAAGTATGAATAAGTATAATAACTGGCTACATAAATAAATACTGATATGTATCCTCAAATAATATTTTTGATAAAATCAGACTTAGGATGGTCTGACCTAGGGTTAAGAGTGCTATTAAAGAGATAAATGGCCATAGTTACACAGGGCATTCAGTTTATCTGAATATCAGTACTGCAGCCCCATTATAAAACACATCCATTGGCCAGGTGTGGTGGCTCATGCCTATAATCCCAGCACTTTTGGGAAGTTGAGCAGGGGAGATTGCTTGAGCCCAGGAGTTCAAGACCAGCCTGGGCCACATAATGAAATCTTGTTTCTACAACAAATCAAAAAATTGGCCAACTATGGTGGCATGCACTTGGAGTCTCAGCAACTTGGGATGCTGAGGTGGAAGGATCACCTGAACCCAGGAGGTCGAGGCTGCCGTGAACTGTGATCATTGTGATCGTGTCACTGCACTCCAGTTTGGGTGACCGAGTGAGACCCTGACTCAAAAAAATTTAAATTAAAAATTTTTTTAACTGAAAATTTTTAAAAAAGCATATCTATTGAAGAGAGGATCTACGAATACTGGATCCTGACAAGCTTATCAAATAGGCTGCCCTTTGCAGGTTTACCTTGGGCCACTTTTTAGCCAGGTGTTTTCTCCCATGAGAGAGAAGAACATAGCAGTATCTTCTCATTGTTTCCATTTGCTGTTGGGAAGATACAATAGGGTGTTTTTGCTCTCCTCAGCTAGCAAGAATCCAAAGGGGGGAAAAAATCTTTAATTTTTGTGCAGGAATTCTTATTCCCCTTCACTGAGAATATCTGGCTACATGGATGGAAAACCAGCAAGTTTCACCAACCCAAGCGAGAAAGCCAAAGCACAGGCCATATAATCACACAAAATTATATCTCTATTGTATAGTATTGTCTGGGACATCAGATATGTATGTCTCATGTTTCCAATTAATCTGTAAATAATTTGAATTTCATTATGTTTCAGGTCTTGAAAACTCACCAATTAAAAAAAAAAAAACCTCATCATTAACTTCCAACTGTCCCCATTTTCATATTGCCAACATTTACTTAGATCTCACTGTTTGCCATTTTCTTTTTTTGTTGTTGTTTTGTTTTTGTTGTGTCAGAGTCTCACTCTATCGCCCAAACTGGAGTCCAAGTGGCACGCTCACAGCTACCACAGCCTCAACCTGTTAAGCTCAGGGGATCCTTCTACCTCAGCCTTCCAAATAGCTGGAACCACAAGCATGCACCATTACACCCGGCTAATTTTTTGATTTATTATAGAGATGAAGTCTCACCATGTTGCTAGGCTAGTCTCAAAACTCTAAGCTCAGGCAATCCTCTTGCCTCCACCTCCCAAAGTGCTGGGATTACAGGTGTGAGCCACCATGCCAGGCTTCATTTTCTTTGTTTACATGTCTTCCCCCAACAGCTTTACTGAGTATACATATACTTGATAAAATTGTATATGTTTTGATAATATGCAAACATTGTGAAGTGATTACCACAGTCAAGCAAATTAACAATCATCACTTCACATGGTTACCAGTGTGTGTGTATGTGTGTGTGTGTGTGTGTGTGTGTGTGTGTGTGTGTTGAGGCACATTTGTCCCTTAATTCTTTCTACAACAGCATTACTGTAGAATGATAATTCCTGGAAGTAGATGTACATAACCATAATCATTTTTCCACAGTTGTTTGACACAGAATCGACCCTGTGGTGCTAGCAATCACAGATGGCCAATCTCCATCATCAGAAATTATTTCATTGTGCTATCAGATCCTCTGAATGTCAAAAAATTGAAACCAAAGTAAAGAATGCCTGTAAAATGTTCAATGTAAAGAGGAGAAAGAAACATCTACCTTAACAAAAATTCATGCTATTCTAAGATAAGCTCTTACTCATTATTATTAATGAGTATTAATAATGCTTGAGTATTAATAATTATTATTAATTATTAATGAAAAATGATGGGATAAACATTGGAAAATAAGGTAGTAAGGAACTAATGTTTGGAATGTGTATTACAACAAAGCATTGTTAATCGGAAACTTCTTAAAAACAGGCAAAAAGAAGACTAAAAAATTTGCTCATCTTAAGATTTTTTAAAATTATGTATTAAAATATTCCAAAATTATAAGTCTATTAAAGAGGTAATTCCATGTTGAAATTCTAGTGGCATAAACTTGGTCTCGTGGTTTATTATGTCACAAAAAGCCATTTATAGAATTATAGAATTACTCAGAGTTGTGGGTACACTTGCCCTTCACTTTTTGTTGAGACATCATTTTTGTGACTGCCAGAAAGTTACATGAGTCAGGCAATGTTTTGCTCTTTCAGCATCATTATTTACACTGTAAACAAACAAAAGGCTCAGAAAATAGGTCTTGGGTCTTAGAAAACAGGTCTTGGGTCTTAGAAAACAGATAATTGAGTGAATTCTGCATCAAGTCTCCATTCTGCTAAAATTACTGTATTGGCTTATAGAAGAATATTCTAAATACCACCTGTTCACTTGCTAAGCTCTGACTTTGTGCTCATACTCTGAGAAAGTGTTAAGGATCCATATGGTGACGGCACAGAGATCTGAGAGTTCATCATCCTCTCAATCAATCAGATCTGCGCAGGAGAGAGACTGAATGAAGAATTGGGCTGGATCTAGAATTGGCCAGGTGCTGGGCCAATTAATACTTCAGTCAGGAGGTAGTGGAACATGATCAAGGCTTTAGAAGAGGAGAAGTACCATGACTAGATTAACATTTCAGCTGTGCCGCTGGCCCTAATTCCATAAGATCACTTTTGCTTGCCTCAAAGTATGAATATGAACATGAATAGTTAAATCCTTACAAAATTTTTAGTATGCAGAATAGCAATAGTCTTTCTTTTAATAAAACATAAGTGTAAGAAATCCTTCCAAGTTCTGACACTTATTGGAAATTATTTCTTTATTTAATCAAAACCAGTGCAAATGAAGCTTGGAGTCAACCAACAGAAGAAAAATCATTTTGAAGCACAGTATACATGTGAGATCCAGTAGAAAGAAATAGGGTAAAGGGAGAAATGAACTACATGACATCTGACTGGCTAAGTCACACAAACTCACAGAAACTACTTTCAAAGGCCGCCATCATACCCAACCCTCCTCTGCACCGTAGACCCTTCATGTCTCAAATATTTGGGCTTGCCCGTGTACAATGTCACTTGAAAGCAGCAGACTGTTTTCCACACCAGAAGCCTTCCCCATAAATAAATCTTACCTAGAGATATTGTCAGGTGAACAAGCAGAGATACTGGTCTCCATGCTGTCAGAGCTATCCAGGCTCAAAGTATCAAAGGCCTGGTCCTTGTAGCTGTGATCTGGGTAATGGAAACTATTCAAGTAGACATTTGACTCAGATGCTGTGCGGCTGTAAAAATCAGATTTCTGCCTTTGTCCTTCACTCATCTGTTGGTGATTATAACCTAAGGAAAGAGCCATAAATAGGTTAGTACGTCTCATTTTTCAGTCTTAGAATCTTATAAGTCTACAGACGCAAGCCAGCAACCAGAAACATATGCATATGAAACTTGGGCCTTGGTCTCATTTGTTTTGACGCCAAGAAGATCAAAGAAATAGCATCATGCTCAGTGCAAGCAAGAGTTTCAAAGAAGTGGTCTGCTGAGTGATCTTATTTGTCAGGGGGATCACTTGACACTTTCCTATGCCATTCCTATATCTCAGCACAACTCAGAAAAATACATCGACACACAAATGGACACAAAAGAACCAAAATAGAAACATAATGGAAAGCTCTGAATCCTCTAAAAATGGCTGTGTTCAAGAAGATAAGATGCCTTCTAGTGACAAAAAAACCCAGGGTTTTAGGGCAGTCATTTACAAAAAAAAAAAAAAACAGGGTTTTAGGGCAGTCATTCCTACAGTGGTATTCCAATTTAAGAAATACTTAAGCTGGTCATAAAATAGCAGATAGAAACTTTTAGGGGTAGGATTTGAGAAATTTGTATTACATATCATCACTAAGACTTTTAATCTGATTAAAATCCAAACTATGCATTTTTCTCGTTCTGTCTCTCTTTTTTTAATTCAGTTTTTCTTCTCTGCCAATTACTTATTTAATTCAGAGTCAACAATTCCTTCAATGATTGTGCTCCTCTTTTAGTATGCAGAACAGCAACTGTAGAGTACATATAGCTGTATAGCGTCAGTAGAGTACATATAGCTCTCTTCTTTTCCCACCTTAAAAATCAGACTTCTGCTAGCTGTTGATAACATCCATTTAAAAATGTAGGCATCATCAGATGCAGTGGCTCATGCCTATAATCTTAGCGTTTTGGGAGGCTAAGATAGGAGGATCGCCTAAGACTAAGAGTTTGAGACCAACCTGGGCAAAAAGGCAAGGCCTCATCCCTACAAAAAAATTAAGGGGGGAGGGGATGGGGAAGGGGGTAGGGAGGAGGCAAGA